>NC_134359.1:228912063-229054563 GCF_048569485.1 Anomaloglossus baeobatrachus | reverse complement strand
GAGTGCGCTCCTGCTGTCCTCTCACTGCTGCTGCTGGGAGGCAGAGTGCGCTCCTCATCTCATCTCACTGCTGCTGCCAGGAGGCAGAGTGCGCTCCTGCTGTCCTCTCACTGCTGCTGCCGGGAGGCAGAGTGCGCTCCTGCTGTCCTCTCACTGCTGCTGCCGGGAGGCAGAGTGCGCTCCTGCTGTCTTCTCACTGCTGCTGCCAGGAGGCAGAGTGCGCTCCTGATCTCCTGATCTCCTCTCACTGCTGCTGCCGGGAGGCAGAGTGCGCTCCTGATCTCCTCTCACTGCTGCTGCCGGGAGGCAGAGTGCGCTCCTGCTGTCCTCTCACTGCTGCTGCCGGGAGGCAGAGTGCGCTCCTGATCTCCTCTCACTGCTGCTGCCGGGAGGCAGAGTGCGCTCCTGCTCTCCACTCACTGCGGCGGCCGGGAACCCAAGTACGCTTACTATGCAGATTCTGGTCCTGATCTCTTTGCTGGGAGGCATGGTACGCTCAGTATGCAGATTTTGCTCCTGATTTCCTTGCTGGGAGGCATGGGTACGCTCAGTATGCAGATTCTGCTCCTGATCTCCTTGCTGGGAGGCATGGTATGCAGATTCTGCTCCTGATCTCCTTGCTGGGAGGCATGGTATGCAGATTCTGCTCCTGATCTCCTTGCTGGGAGGCATGGTATGCAGATTCTGCTCCTGATCTCCTTGCTGGGAGGCATGGTATGCAGATTCTGCTCCTGATCTCCTTGCTGGGAGGCATGGTATGCAGATTCTGCTCCTGATCTCCTTGCTGGGAGGCATGGTAAGCTCAGTATGCAGATTCTGCTCCCGTTCTCCTTGCTGGGAGGCAGAGTGCGCTCAGTGTGAAGACTGGTGTTTCCCTAGTCCAAGTTGATAGATCTGCACTGCAGAAAAGGGGCCAATTCATTATTTCTGATGTCGTAAAGTCATTTTTTTTTTTGGTCTTAATGTAGTCGCTAAGGTTTTTTTGCGTCAAATTCTTCAAAATGGCGCATGCAGTTCATGAATTTGGAACAAAATAAAAGAAAAATACTCTATTTTTGTCTTGGAACAGTTTTTCACAACAAAAGTCACAAATGTTTTAAATACTTGTAGTTGCCAAAATGCATCAAATTGAAAACCCCTCCAATAATGTTACTCCAGGATGGGACTGAAGTGAGATGCGCCCAAAAAATGCAACATTTTGAAGAAAGAAAAAAAAATCGCATTTCATTCATCTGTCAAAACCATCTGGATAAGCAAAGTTGTCAAGGAAAAATAAAAAAACAAAGACAAATGGTGCAAAATGTATAGAGAATAAGGCACAAATAGTAAAGTAAGTAAAAAAAGAAGGAGCAAATTACACCAGAAATTAGAGAAACAGCAGTGATGACCCGGGGCTTTGTGCACACATCGAAGCAGTTGTTACAGGACAGATTAGTGCGGGTTTTCTCCAAACAGGCAGCAAAATAGGATCGTTAACTCTATTACAATATTTTTGCAAATTAAAATTCCAACTTTAAAATAAAAAAAGTTACTTTTAATTAATTCATACATAAATGTAGCAAATGATCCATTCTGTTTGTGCTCGTTTTAGCATTATCCCTTCTCCGAAAGAATTTTGGAAGGCAGAGCAGGGTCACACCTTATACCTTGAGGGCATGTGTAGAGAGGAACTTGTTTTTAAGTCGTGCTACTCAAGTGATAGAGTTTTACCTGGGATTGATATTAATAAATGCTAAAGTGTAGATGGGGCTTTTGCCTGCAGTCGTATTCAATATATACCATAACATATATACAGTATGTGTGTGTTGTTACATACTATCAGTTATGTCATGTAGCCATAATATAATTAATATAATGTATTTACATTTTGTGTGTATAGAGTATGTGTGTTTGTATAGTGTGTGTGTGTGTGTGTGTGTGTGTATATATATATATGAGACATACACTCACATATGCATCCTGTATGTGTGTTTGTGTATATCTACACATATGTATATATATGTATGTGTGTGTGTGTGTGTGTGTGTGTGTGTGTATGTATATATATATAATTGTGTGTGTGTGTGTGTGTGTGTGTATATATATATATATATATATATCTATATAAAAAAAATGTGTGTGTGGATATTTATGTATATGTGTGTATGTGTGTGTGTGTATATATATATATATATATATATAATCTATATAAAAAAAAGTGTGTGTGGATATTTATGTATGTGTGTGTATGTGTGTGTATATGTATGTATATATATGTATGTATATATATATATATATATAATATATATATATATATATATATATATATATATATATATATATATATATATATATGTATATGTATGTATATATATGTATTATATATATATATATATATATATATATATATACATACATACATACATACATACATATATATATATATATATATATATATATATATATATATATATATATATATATATATATATATATATACATACATACATACATACATACATACATACATACATACATACATACATACATACATACATACATACATACATACATACATATAGTCTTTCCCCCAAATCCCAAATAAGCCCTAGCAGGAATTTTCCGCTTAAGGCTCAAATATAAGCGCTACCTCGAAAATAAGCCCTAGTCGCAGTTCAATAATGAATAGATGCGTTCCACCGTAAGTCCTCGTGCTCCACTGTACTGCGTAATAGCCTGTTAGAAAGGAGGCGGTTCGCCGGCCAGAGCGATGTCGCAGGGAAGGTAAGTCCGTGTGACGGGTGTAAGCGATTTGCCCGTGTCGCACAACTGACGAGGGCGGGTACACTTGCTAGCGATCTCTCTCTCTCTCTCTATCTATATACACATTTCTTTTTAGCAGCCCTCAGCATGATCTCGAGCCATTGTGACTTTATGAATGAATGATCCATATAAAGTATATACATGCATGCACAAACATATTCGCACTGGCCAGTATATTTTTGCGTTACGTTTACCAGTTGCAGTGCGTTGGTCCCAGTTTATCCTGTAGCCTTGGACTGTGACTTGCAGAGATTTGCAGTTGCACGGCATTCACAGCCCTGTAGGGCATCTCTCTGACTTCTTTATGGGCCCGTTCCTGTAAGGCTGCTTTCACACCTCCGGTTTTAGCAGAGCCGGCCAATCCGGCTCTAAAACCTATGCAACGGATGCGGCGACAAAACCGCATCCTTTGCATAAGTTTTTACATGCGGCCTGTCTGGATTTTGCCGCTTGCGGCACGCTACTGACCATGCGCAGTGGAAAAAACCGCATGCGGTGTCCATAGGCATGCATTGCAAATCGCGATGCAGTTTTTTTTGCCGGACAAAAAAATGTGCCAGGCAACGTTCCATCCGGCTGCCGCATCGGCTAAATCTGCTGCATGCGGCAAAAACCGGACGGAACGCAAGCCCATGCGGCACTAATGAAAGTCTATGCAAAAAACGCAACCGGCGGCAAAAAAAAAACGGTTGCGGTTTTTCTGCAAAGAGCCGGATTGTGCCGCACAGGAAAAACCGGATGTGTGAAAGCAGCCTAAGTTTGACATTTCCAGGCTATTTTTTGTCTATAGGACTTGCATCTCCCACAGTGCTCCCTTGTTGATGTTGTATGGCAGCTTCTGCTGACGGCCCTGATAAGGCCGCATACTTCACATACCACAGGGCTGCAGAGACATGCATGAGGGTAGCCTTGTGTTTGGAGAAGTCTCTCAGATCTCCTGCCTCGATAGTGTACAAAGCTTGTAACAATTAGGGGGCTTCTTTTAAATGGAAACAGACCTGTAATCTGCTGACAGTCATCAATCTCTGGCTGCTCTGGCATTGTCGTCTTGTGTCATGATGTCACCAAGTCACTGTTTGGTGAGGTCTAGAAAACATCTTGAAAGCTTGTAGGACCATTCAATGAGCTGCCTCACTTGGTTGGAGGTGGGACACTTGTCCTTGCATTGAGCAGACAGTCCGTTGTCCTCATTATACATCATCTTATTCTTCACTAGAAGGTGGCCCGATTCTACGCATCTGGTATTCTAGAATTTATGTATTGTGTAGTTAATGTATGATTTTTGTTTTTCTATATATATATATATATATATGTTGTGTGTAGTTGCCGAGTGTTTGTGTAGGGCGCTGTACATGTTCTGGGTGTTGTCTGGGGGTGTGGGGGGGTGAGAGCGGTGTTGTTTGTGTGTTGCGTTGTTTGTGGAGCGCTGTGTGTTGCGCGGTTTGTGTGGGTGTTGGGTGTACGGTGGTATGTGTTGTGCAATGTGTGTGTTGTGCGGCATGTGCGTATATTTGTGTGTGCCGCGCTGTTTGTGTGTTGGGTGTCTGTGTAGGGCGTTGTTTGTGGTTCCCAGTGTGTGTGTGGTGTGTTGTGCAGTGCGTGTATGGTGGTGTGTGTGTGTTTTGGGGGGAGGTGTGCACCCCCCATCGTGCTCCATCCCCCATGCTGCGCACTCCCCATCGTGCTCCATCCCCCATGCTGTGCACCCCCCCATCATGCTCCATCCCCCATGCTGCGCACTCCCCATCGTGCTCCATCCCCCATGCTGCGCATCCCCATCGTGCTCCATCCCCCATGCTGCGCACCCCCATCGTGCTCCATCCCCCATGCTGCGCATCCCCATCGTGCTCCATCCCCCATGCTGCGCACCCCCCCATCGTGCTCCATCCCCCATGCTGCGCACCCCCCCCATCGTGCTCCATCCCCCATGCTGCGCACCCCCCCATCGTGCTCCATCCCCCATGCTGCGCACCCCCCATCGTGCTCCATCCCCCTTGCTGCGCACCCCAATCGTGCTCCATCCCCCATGCTGCGCACTCCCCATCGTGCTCCATCCCCCATGCTGCGCACTCCCCATCGTGCTCCATCCCCATGCTGCGCACTCCCCATCGTGCTCCATCCCCATGCTGCGCACTCCCCATCGTGCTCCATACCCCATGCTGCGCACCCCCCATCGTGCTCCATACCCCATGCTGCGCACCCCCATCGTGCTCCATCCCCCATGCTGCCCACCCCCCATCGTGCTCCATCTCCCATGCTGCCCACCCCCCATCATGCTCCATCCCCCATGCTGCCCACCCCCCATCGTGCTCCATCCCCCATGCTGCACACTCCCCATCGTGCTCCATCCCCCATGCTGCGCACTCCCCATCGTGCTCCATCCCCCATGCTGCGCACTCCCCATCGTGCTCCATCCCCCATGCTGCGCACCCCCCATCGTGCTCCATCCCCCATGCTGCGCACCCCCCATCGTGCTCCATCCCCCATGCTGCGCACTCCCCATCGTGCTCCATCCCCCATGCTGCGCACTCCCCATCGTGCTCCATCCCCCATGCTGCGCACCCCCCATCGTGCTCCATCCCCCATGCTGCGCACCCCCATCGTGCTCCATCCCCCATGCTGCGCATCCCCCATCGTGCTCCATCCCCCATGCTGCGCATACCCATCGTGCTCCATCCCCCATGCTGCGCACCCCCATCGTGCTCCATCCCCCATGCTGCGCACTCCCCATCGTGCTCCATCCCCCATGCTGCGCACCCCCCATCGTGCTCCATCCCCCATGCTGCGCACCCCCCATCGTGCTCCATCCCCCATGCTGCGCATCCCCCATCGTGCTCCATCCCCCATGCTGCGCATACCCATCGTGCTCCATCCCCCATGCTGCGCACCCCCATCGTGCTCCATCCCCCATGCTGCGCACTCCCCATCGTGCTCCATCCCCCATGCTGTGCACCCCCCATCGTGCTCCGGTGTACGCTGGTAACTATGATACACATCGGGTAACTAAGGGACCTTAGTTACCCGATGTGTATAATGGTTACCAGCGTTCACCGGCTCCGTCACGATCCCAGCAGCGCAAGGTTATGTCTGGCCAATCCGTGTGGGGGGGCGGGGCCAGGCCGAGGCGAGCGACCAATCCGTGGGGGAAGGGGGGCCAGGCCGAGCCAGCGGCCAATCAGACGGTTTTCACCGTAAGGACACAATTTTGGAGCAAGACAGACAGACAGACAGAATAAGGCAATTATATATATAGATGACCAGATCCTGAGTGGTTCCTTCATACACAAAATTTGGTAACTGGGAGTCGTAGAAACTGGCCACCCCCTGATGATCTCTGTTCTGGGGGACATTCTCCCAATAATGGGATTGTCCAAGGGAAAACACACTTTAAAGTGAATCTGTCAGCAGGTTTTTGCTATGGAATCTAATAGCAGCATAATGTAGAGACAGAGAGCCTGATTCCAGCAATATATAACTTTCTGGGGTACTTGCTGTAGTTTTGATAGAATCCATGTTTTTCTGTAGATGTAGTAGAACTAAGACTTCTGGACTGTGTGTAACCTGCGCACACCACTGACTGGCAGCTTTCTGTGTACATTGTGCATTTTGAGCAAGCTGCCAATCAGTGATTGAGGGAGGGGTTATGCAGATTAGCTCGACTGGTCTGCTTGAGACATATAGTCCTCTATTGATAATTTCTTGCTGATAAAATACTGATTATAGAGAACCACAACACACAGCCTAATAAGTGACACATCCCTGTAATCAGGCTCTCTGTCCCTACAGCATGCTGCTGTCACATGAAATGTAAAAAGCTGCTGACCAATTGTCTTAAAGATGAGGTTAATATAAAAGAATGAAACATACCCATATTAGAATATCATGAGGCATTCTGATATTCCAAAAACAAAAGGCACGTTTATAAGTCACTGATTAAACTCCCAAGTAAGGGTGTAAAAGGCATTATTTCTTAAAGGAGAGTTCCACTACTGGAACAACATCTTCACCATTGCTGTATTCCACCTTATCAAATAAAAACAGCCTATATTCACCTCCAATGCCGTTCCTGCGATGATCCCTCTGGGTCTCCCAAGGCTCTCGTGACATTCTTGTGCCATGGGATCCCTGCACCTACAAGATCAATCAGCAGCCACTTCACTCTCACTTCCTGATATTTGAAGGGAGTCAGAGAACAGCAACAGCTTACTTTTTTTTTGGGGATCCCAGTTTTGTCCGAAGGAAGAAATAGATTCCTCCTTGGGATGTGACCGCATGGCCGTATACATAGAGACCTGGTTACACCTCATTTTTGTCTTTTTTTGCATCAATCCATGAAGCTTTGTTGGACTAGTGTTGAGGATGACAATACTCGAAAGTTTTCATATATTTGTTTTTCTTCAGCTATTATCTAGATAAATCTTTATCTTCTCGTCCTGTGCTCAGAAGTCAATCACAGAGCATCAGGCCTTCGTGTTCCAGCTCCGTCCCCTCCAAGAGCATCCGCACAGCCGGTCAGTCTTTTTCCATCTCGAAAGCAATTTTCCCACAGAAGATGGTGTGGGGGCGTGCGCAAACATAAGCAAGAAATAGAAAACTCATCATCTACTTTCTTCCTCTTCACCCTCCTTTCTTCAGAACAGATGAGCCCACGAGTTAGATTTAAAGGGACCATAAAAATAGAGGCTGTCCTCCTCCACTGCATGTGGTGGTCATCAGCTTCTCTTACTGCCGGACAGATTCCCATCAGATTTGTACACCAGTTTTTTGTTATTTGCCTATTTCAGATTCTGTTTGCTCTTCATGTGTGGTGCTGGGAAATACCCTCTTGAAGACACTGATGTATGAGAATAGTGCCCTAAAAAAAGCTTAAAGGGGTATTCCTGTATCCAAGATCCTATCCCATAGAAATAGTAATAAAAATATTCGCAAATTCCTCCAATTAGAAATGTAGCATAGTTCTCCTGATTAGCTGTCACTTACCTCATGTGCAGGGCATTGCAGTAACTTAGGTGCCTGTGGTTATGACCACTCCTATAGTGACAGTTACTCGTGGTCATAACCATGGATACCAAAGCTACTGCAATGCCCTGCACATGAGCTAAGCAACATAGCTAATCAGGAGAACTATACTACATTTCTAATTGGAGGTGTTTTACATCTACTACATATTGGGATCTTAGAGATGGGAATAATCCTTAAAGGGAATCTGTCACCAGGTTTTTGCTACCCCATTGGAGAACAGCATAATGTAGAGACAGAGACCTATAGAATGTAAGCCTGCAAAGGTAGGGCCCTCTTCCCTCTGTACCAGTCTGTCTACTGTAACTTGTATATGTATTCTGTATATAACCCCTTCTCATGTACAGCACCATGGAATTAATGGTGCTCTATAAATAAATAATAATAATAATAATAATAATAATAATAATAATAAAAAAAGAGACCATGATTCTGGCGATGTGTCACTTACTAAGCTGTTTGATGTCATTTTGATAAAATCAATGTTTTCTCTGTTGCAGATCTAGCAGTTATACAGAGCTCATGAATATGCTGGACTGCCTGCAGCACGCCAAGTAGTCCTCTAATGATAATCTCCTGCTCATTAAACTGTGATTTTATCAAAACTACACTAAGTGACATATCACTGGAATCAGGATCTCTGTCCCTATGTTATGCTGCTCTCAGATTAGGTGACAAAACCCTGGTGACAGATTCCCTTTAATCCTATATTCAAGTCCTGTTATCCTCACCAAGTATTATGTGGAGTTGCAGAAAACAGATCACCGGGCATTGACTAGTAATATCACCTTGCTGTACATCCCAATCAGTAAATCATCGGCCTAAAAACATTTATTTTTTTTCTATTTTATTTATTATTTGTATGTTTCAGCACCCTACAACTTCATACATGATTTTATGAAGCCATATGGTCAAATCCTGTCTGAATTTTAGTGTCTGCATCATAACTAAAAACATCGACACTCGTTCATGGTTCTGTGGGGACCCAAGGGTTATGAAAATCTTAAGATGTGCACTAGGTGCTTCTTACTGGACTACATATTTAATGTAATTCATAGATGCACTGTGCACTGAGCATTAAATGTACTCACCTGGAATGCGGATCCCATCGCAGAAAAGAAAACATTCTCCTAAGGACCATTTTCTCCAAGCATTGATAAGCTAGGGGTCTAAGGAGCTAATGCTGAGGATCTCATGGACAGTCACCGCCAGCCATGAACATCACTGTTTCCTAGCTTACATCGAATAACCATACAGCACAATATATTGATTTTCTGTGAGCTGCACTGACCAATTGTGACCTGATAAAAATGATTTTTGGGGTAGTTTCTCTAAATATTGATGAGCTGGTGGTCTAAGGAGCTAGTGCTCAGGATCTCATGGACAGATAGTCACTGCCAGCCATGAGCATCATTGTTTCCTAGCTTAAATCGAAAACCAATACCGCACAATATATAGATTTTTTTTTCTGATTAATTGTGACCTGATAATGATTTTTGGTGTAGTTTATGCCTCTCCTGACCGTATGTGTTCACCATATGCAGTCCTTTAGGTCACTCGAATGTGCTCTTTAGTGCTCTATTTCTGACTAATCCATTTCATTATATACATTCAATATATTTTCTACCTTTTTGATCTTAACATACAAATCTCAGCCATGAGCAGAAATCAGCTGAGTAATGGTATAGAAAAAGCTAAAAATAGAGGCTTAGCCGGAGGCGCTGCGGACCAAACAAAATATAATTATAAAAGTACTAGACAGATATTTAAATACAACACACACACACCGATTTATCTGTGAGCTGCACTGACTAATTGTGACCTGATAAAAATGATTTTTGGGGTAGTTTCTCTAAATATTGATGAGCTGGTGGTCTAAGGAGCTAATGCTGAGGATCTCATGGACCGAGTCACCGCCAGCCATGAGCATCACTGTTTCCTAGCTGATATCGAATACCAATACAGCACAATATATAGATTTTTCTATGAGCTGCGCTGACTAATTGTGACCTGATAAAAATGATTTTTGGGGTAGTTTATGCCTCTCCTGACTGTATATGTTCACCATATGCAGTCCTTTAGGTCGCTTGAATGTGCTCTTTAGTGCTTTATTTTTGTCAAATACATTCTATACATTCAATATATTTTCTACCTTTTCAATCTTAACCTAGAAATCTCAGCCATGAGCAGAAATCAATTTTGGATATTGAACAAGTATTGTGTCATTAGCTGAGTAATGAGGAGTTTCAAGTATCATCGTGTACATCAGACGTTCCTTACGACGGCAGTGACTGGCCCAGTTTAGTTCCAGGGGTGCAGTATACAGCCATCCTTCCCGGGATCTGTCTTTAAAGCTCTTTGGAGGGGCGTGTGGTGGGGTGTACTTCCTTTCCAGCGTTTCATGTACACTGCCAGAGCAACCACTTTCAAGATCACTTCAGATGTTGTCTCAGCATCTGCTTCACTTCTTGTCTTCCTGTCGCGTGGGGTGAGTCTTAACGCAAACGATTTTCAAAGTCTACGCTGCAGAGCCAAGTAATGGTTGTAGTGCGACCACAATGAGTACGTGACGCTATATTGGTGGCCGTAGAGTTTCCTATGTAGCATGAGTATATATCGAAATGTTTCTTTTATTGCTTTTTGATGTCTTCTTATCCCTTTTTGGCTTCTCGGGCGGCTTCTTTGTGACCTCCCCTCATGCGGCTTGTCTAGTTAACACCCTGGTAAAGTTTTCCTTCTAGATATAGTACCTTGTAATAGCGGTGGTATGCAGGACGTGATATAAATGTTTGATGTGCCATATTTTCATCCCTTTCCCGGATGATTGCAGTGGTAACATGGAGTCTACGTTCTAGGACGCTTTGTGCACACTGTTTGTATGGCTTTTACTCACCCAGTATATACATATAAGTGTGTTATAGTAGTTATTATATGGGATATAAGGGATTTATGGCTTTCCCACACTCCTGACTGGCACATCTGCTTGGCTGTATGGCAACCCTCAGGGGAGCCATGATCCCGGCTTTACTTAGTGTCACTCCGCTTTGCCGGAAACAACTAATAGCAGAAATGTACGACCACTACGAAGAGGATGAGACAAGTTTACAAGTGATTTTCGGGTGGGAACGCCTAAAGCAAGATACCTCTGTGCACCCCCTCAGAATGCCACCGGTATCTTCTGCAGGTATGTATACTCTACACACTAAAGGGGGGGGGGGAAGATGATCTTCCAGGGTTTTTTTTCCCCCATAAGTAATCCTATTGAAGAATGCATCATTTGGCCTTTGGTCACATTGAAACAGCTGATAACTGTGAACAATAGACAGTATTCATCTGCGCAGCAACCTGGCTTACATTCTGCTCTATGAAACATGAGATGGTGGATATGTAGTAGGAATGTGGTGTATATGGTGTTGGGTAAATGTTTTCCTTGTCTGTGATCATAGATGAAGCCGCGGGTTTTGTACCTTGCTAAGCAGGATCCATTTTTTATCGTTTGAGTTATTTCTTGTAGAAGAAAGATATGTTTGATTTTACGGTCACCTTAGGACGGGATTGAGGAGAAAATGTGGCTACATATGCGGGTTCTTGAACTAGGTAATGACTTAGGCCACTTTCACGCTGCGTTCCTCTCCCCATTCAGTGATCCCGTCGGGGCTTCCAACTGAACCCCCCACAAAACAGGTTTCAGACGTATGCGCCAATGGGGCCACTGAACGGAGAGAGGAACGCAGTGTGTTGTGCACTATTCTCGTGAGTATACACTTATTGGAGGTGGACCCCCAGATGCAGTCTACACACTGACTCCGTCTGCACCATTATAGTCAGTGGCCCAGTCGGCGCATGCGTCCGAAACCCATTTTGCAGGGGGTTTGGATGGAAGCCCCATTGGGATCACTGAACAGGGAGAGGATCAAATTGTGAAAGCGGCCTTATTCCTAACATCTTTTTATGAATGCCTCCTAAAAATCCAGGACTGAGAAAGGCATCCGTCTGAGGCTGAATTCACATGTCCTGTAATCATCCATTAGAACGGATCCTGCAGAGATCTGTTGCCAAAATTATGTCTACCAGATCCTTTTTTTTTTTTTTTTAAACATGGAAGTCCATGGAGAATGGATCCGTTAACACATTGCTATTTATCTTCCATTTGAAACGGATATTGGAAGAAAAAAACGGATCCATTTCACATGCAAAAATAACGGATGAGTAAATAGCAGTCCATTAATGGATCTGTTCTCTGTAGACTGCCATGTAAAAAAAATGGATCCAGCACACATCAGTTATTTCACAACGGACAAAAAAGTTGTGTGTTGCAGAACATTTTTAGCCAACGGATCTCTGCAGGATCCGTTCTAATGGATGGTTATTGGACATGTAAACTCAGTCATACAGAGTGCATTAAATCGTAACCCTAAGTATACAGTGACGTATAGGATGATCACCCTGGAGGTCGGCCCTATCCGGACCTTTTTCTTTTAGTTCCTCTGTAAGTGTGGACAGGGCTTTATAGGGACACTGAGAGGTAGAAGGTTCCTGATCAGGCTCCATTTTCTGAGCTGTTTGCCCTGCACTTCCCCATGTATTCGGGGGTACCATTGAAGAGAAGCCATAAAGTAAGGCCTCATTCACACCACCGTGATTTTTTATCTTGCGTAAAAGCACGGACCGTTCATCACTACTGTTTTGGATCCGAGTGTCGTCAGTATCCGTTTTCACCATAGGTATTTCATCACTGATTTTACCGTATGGAAAATAAATTACAAAGCTTTCTCCTGTACATGAGAATGTTAATCACGGATAGCACTCAGATTGCAGACTGATGCCCTCCATGACCCGTAGACTTGTAGGGGTAATATGGATCCGATCAAAAACAGTCTCCGTCGTTTTTTTGCATACCAAGCGGTGCACAAAAAACATGGACATTATAATTCCAGAGGAGCGGATCCGAACGTTGAAGTTCAGGAGTTTGTAATGAACACAGTCTACAGAAAAATCAGTGTTCGAATTCGGAGTTTGGGTGTTTTACATATGCTAACCTCTCAAGCTCAGTTCTTGGCCCATTGCCAGCCACTTGCAGTGTTTCAATGGCTCACACTGGGGGTAACAACAGTGTTATCGGATGTAGTATATACAAAAAATAATAGTGGAAAAACCTTTGTTTCCCTCCCCTGGAAGTGATCTGTTTATGGCTGACTGTATGTGGGTGAAGACCCAAACTGCCCTATCAGTGTCTTCCATTGGGGTTCAAGTCAACTTCGGGTCCAGAACAGAACTTTTATCTACAGTCTGGCTGAAGCGAACTTCCACGTGTCCGCTCATCTCTAATTATGATAGGTATGTGTTCTATACGTGAAGTGTGTAAGTGGCTCGCGGACATCTGAATGAGGACTAAAAGGAGGTTCTCCATAATCCAAACTTATCTACAGTATCTACAGAGGGTTCTTCTGATCAGGAGAAAAGAGGTAACTTATCCCGTTTAGGTTGGGGGCTGCACAGTCACTTTGGCCCCGACTGAGATGGATATTTTGGGTCTTGCTTGTAGCGGATCTTCGTATGATCCCATTCCCTTGCATTATGCTGTGATGTAGCACAGACATATGGCAATCATAGGCTATGTGCACACGGTGCGTTTTTCTCGGCGTTTTTGCGCGTTTTTCGGGTGCGTTTTTGGCCTCAAAACTGCATGACTTTGCTTCCCCAGCAAAGTCTATGAGTTTTCATTTTTGCTGTCCCCACACAGCGTTTTTTTTCAGCTGCGTTTTTGTGGTGACCACAAAAACGCAGCATGTCAATTATTCCCGCGTTTTTCACTGCGCTTTTCATCCATTGAGTTCAATGGGATGTTGAAAGACGCAATGAGAAACGCAAATAGCTGCGTTTTGGTGCGTTTCTAAGACCAAAAACGCAGCTATAAGCGCAGGAGGTGGGTAGTAAAGTGACGTGTACAGGAAGAGGATTCCTTCTGTCAGTATAGACAGAAGCATGAATCCTCCCGGTACCGTCACCGCCGCGTCCATCTCCCGTCCTGTGCATGTATGCTGCCATGCGGCGCCATGTACAGGCAGGAGGTGGAAGCGGCTGCGAAAACAAAAGTTAACAGTAGAATAAAAAAAAAAAAGTTATACTCACCTGTCTGCAGACTCCCGGTGCCATGCCCGCTCCCATCTCCTCTCACGGTATCGCCACCCCCGCTCCGGCTGTGTGCAGTCTCCCCGGGGCAGGACCTTGCTTGCAGGACCTGGCGATGGATCACCTGATGCAGTCACCTGACGCATCAGCTGATCGAGTCTCGGGCTGACGCGGGCGCCCGGCCGGTATCAGCGGATGCGTCAGGAGACTTCATCCCTGATTACCGGCAGCTGCTGCAGCGATCGGACAGGATCAGACTCCCGCCCCATCGCTCCGGGAGCTGCCGGTAATTCAGCACATAAGTGAGTATTATTTTTTTTTTTTTTCTACTGATGCATCTGCTGATTGTATAATCGGCGTTTATGCAATCAGCTGATGTGTGATGGGATTCAGGCACTTGATCCTGACAGATCATCTGATCGCTTTGCCTTCCAGCAAACCGATCAGATGATATTGGATCCGGATTGGACGGCGCGGGACCCTGACCCAGGATTACTGCGGAGGGGGGGTTCTTTATTTCAATAAAGATGGAGTCACTAATTGTGTTGTGTTTTATTTCTAATAAAAATATTTTTCTGTGTTGTGTTTTTTTTTTATCTTTACTAGAAATTCATGGTGGCCATGTCTAATATTGGCGTGACACCATGAATTTCGGGCTTAGGGCTAGCTGATAATATACAGCTAGCCCTAACTCCATTATTACCTGGCTAGCCACCCGGCATCAGGGCAGCCGGAAGAGTTGGATACAGCGCCAGAAGATGGCGCTTCTATGAAAGCGCCATTTTCTGGGGTGGCTGCGGGACTGCAATTCACAGCGGGGGTGCCCAGAAAGCTTGGGCACCCTGCACTGTGGATTCCAATCCCCAGCTGCCTAGTTGTACCCGGCTGGACTCAAAAATGGGGCGAAGCTCACGTCATTTTTTTTTTTAAATTATTTCATGAAATTCATGAAATAATTTAAAAAAAAAGGGCTTCCCTATATTTTTGGTTCCCAGCCGGGTACAAATAGGCAGCTGGGGGTTGGGGGCAGCCCGTACCTGCCTGCTGTACCCGGCTAGCATACAAAAATATGGCGAAGCCCACGTCATTTTTTTTTTTGGGGGGGGCAAAGAAATCCTGCATACAGTCCTGGAAGGAGGATGCTGAGCCTTGTAGTTCGACAGCTGCTGTCTGCTGTCCTGCATACACTATTGGATCGAGGATGCTGAGCCTTGTAGTTCTGCAGCTGTCTGCTCTTCTGCATACACTAGTGGAGAATGAAGAACACATTGAAGAAGGAAATGACATCAGACCTTTTTTTTTTTTGTTGACTGATAAAAAACGCATAAGGACGCAGTGAGCAAAAACGCAGCAAAACGCAGCAAAAAAACGCACCAAATCGCGGCAAAACGCGTGCGTTTTTTGCCGCGTTTTTTCGACGCAGGTGCGTTTTTGTGCGTTTTTAGCGGCCAAAAACGCACAAAAACGCAGCGTCAAAAAAACGCAGCGTGTGCACATAGCCTTAGGCCGTACAACATGGGTCAAGGCCTAATGTAACCCCTGTCTAAAAACACAATCGCTATATTCAAGGTCTGGCGGATAGAAATTATTATAGCTCTTGGTTATCTCTTAGGCTATGTGCGCACTAGGCGTTTTTGCCGCGTTTTTAGCGGCGTTTTTTACCGCGTTTTTGTGCTGAAAACGCAGTGACATTGCTTCCCCAGCAATGTCAATGGGTTTTCAGAAGTGCTGTCCTCACACAGCGTTTTTTTTTTAGCTGCGTTTTTGTGGTGACCACAAAAACGCAGCATGTCAATTATTTCTGCGTTTTCCACTGCGTTTTTCACTCATTGAATTCAATGAGATGTTAAAAACGCAATGAATAACGCATATAGCCGCGTTTCTATGACTAAAAACGCAGCTATAAACGCAAGGGGTGGGCACTACAGTGACGTGTACAGGAAGAGGATTCCTTCTGTTGGTAAACACAGAAGCATGAATCCTCCCGGTACCGTCACCGCGGCTTCCACCTCCCGTCCTGTGCATGTCAGCTCCGTGCGGCGCCATGTCTGGGCGGGAGGTGGAGGCAGCGGCGAAAACCAAAGTGAACAGTAGAAAAATAAAAAAATGTCATATATACTCACCTGTCCGCAGGGTCCCGGTGCCATGCCCGCTCCCAGCTCCTCCCGGTCCCGCCGCTCTGGCTGTGTGCAGTCTCCCCGGCCGGCAGGACCTTGCTTGCAGGACCTGGCGCTGATCACCTGATGCAGTCACCTGACGCATCAGCTGATCGCGGTGTCGCCGGCTTTTTCGTGTCCGGCCGGCTATCAGCTGATCCTGCCGTCAGGGGACTTCATCAGCTGATCACCGGCAGCTCCGGCAGCGATCGTATAGGATCAGACTCCTGTCCAATCGATCGCTCCAGGAGCTGCCGGTAATCAGCACAGCACATAAGTGAGTATTATTTATTTATTTTTTTCTACTGATGCATCAGCTGATTGTATAATCTGCTTTTATACAATCAGCTGATGTGTGATGGGATTCAGGCACTTGATCCTGACACATCATCTGATCGCTTTGCCTTCCAGCAAACCGATCAGATGATATTGGATCCGGATTGGACGGCGCGGGACCCTGACCCAGGATTACTGCGGAGGGGGGTTTATTTCAATAAAGATGGAGTCACTAATTGTGTTGTGTTTTATTTCTAATAAAAATATTTTTCTGTGTGTTGTGTTTTTTTTTTATCATTACTAGAAATTCATGGTGGCCATGTCTAATATTGGCGTGACACCATGAATTTCGGGCTTAGGGCTAGCTGATAATATACAGCTAGCCCTAACTCCATTATTACCTAGCTCGCCACCCGGCTTCAGGGCAGCTAGAAGAGTTGGATACAGCGCCAGAAGATGGCGCTTCTATGAAAGCGCCATTTTCTGGGGTGGCTGCGGACTGCAATTCGCAGTGGGGGTGCCCAGAAAGCATGGGCACCCTGCACTGTGGATTCCAATCCCCAGCTGCCTAGTTGTACCCGGCTGGACTCAAAAATTAGGCGAAGCCCACGTCATTTTTTTTTTTAATTATTTCATGAAATAATTAAAAAAAAAGGGCTTCTCTATATTTTTGGTTCCCAGCCGGGTACAAATAGGCAGCTGGGGGTTGGGGGCAGCCCGTACCTGCCTGCTGTACCCGGCTAGCATACAAAAATATGGCGAAGCCCACGTCATTTTTTTTTCTTTTTGGGCAAAAAACTGCATACAGTCCTGGATGGAGGATGCTGAGACTTGTAGTTCTGCAGCTGCTGTCTGCTCTCCTGCATACACTAGTGAATGGAGGATGCTGAGACTTGTAGTTCTGCAGCTGCTGTCTGCTCTCCTGCATACACTAGTTCTGCAGCTGTCTGCTCTCCTGCATACAATGAACATTTTGAAGAAGGAAATGACATCAGACCTTTTTTTTTTTTTTTTTTCATCAACAATCTTTAATGGCATTGTGCACTGATTAAAAACGCAGTGAGCAAAAACGCAGCAAAAAACGCACCAAATCGCGGCAAAAACGCATGCGTTTTTGCCGCGTTTTTTTAGCCGCGGGTGCGTTTTTTAGACAAAAACGCACATAAAAACGCAGCGTGAAAAAAACGCCTAGTGCGCACATAGCCTTATGACCTAACCCTTGGATAGATGGTAGGTTTTCATGCTAGTAAAACCCCTGTAAGTTTTACAGAAAGTGTGTTGCAGACTAGACCTCCAATGTGGAAGTGAAATTTGATTGCATCTTCTCTTTGCGGAGACGTTCTTGGAGATTCGTCCTGTTGTTAGGAACCTGTATGGGAATGGTCTCACTTTATTGCCGCGTTGACCTTGGCTTTTGCCTAAACTTCTGAGGGAACTTGCTTGAAGACGACTTGTGTGATGGTGGTGGGTGGACGGCAGCACGGTGGTGGTTGGTTGACATTGACCCCTCTACCGGTAGTGACAATGTGTCTTGTCCCAGTAGTGGTGGCCGGATTTATTACTTCAGAGTCAGGGTTGGTTCTTATACTGGGAGCACAGTGACTCTGGTGGGTGGAGAGCTGCTCTACAAAGGGGTGGAGATCCTCACTGCTGTTTCCACAGCTCCGCTTCCCTGTCTGGGAGAATTCACTGTGTGTGCAAGTCACAATTGAAAGGAAGCACCATGGCTTTTTCCCTGGCTTAGACATGTAATTTGTCCGCTCCTGACGACTATCCCAGAAAAGGATTGTGCGCTCTCCGCAGTCCTTTTACCCTTCTCCTCTTTACCGGATATATATATTATTTGGAAGGAACCTCATCATGATTGATAGCAGTAAAAAGCAGCCGGGCTTTACCGAGATTATACCGGCTGGGGATTTTGATCCATTGAAAGACAAGGAATGCCTTGATCCAAACAACCAGAAAAGTCTGAAGGAAGGTCAGTACGCCTGTGGTCTGCGGCGGCTGGAGGGGGTGCATGCAATGCAGACATGATTTCAGCCGGCTTGAGCCATTTCCAGATGAGAGTGCGGTTCCAATGTGTCTGCAGTGTCCGCAGCCTGCATTGTACAGCTGCTCTCTGCATTCACCAACAGGACCAGCCTGTGTGTGCTGACCAGTGCCCGGCATTGGCCATACTGCCAGGCAGGCCCTGGGGTACCTGGGGACACAGGAGTAGTAACATGATCATGGACTTTCTCTCCTGCTTCCTGATGGGTAGCAAAGTGGTTTTAATTGATTTGTATTAACTATATCCTCCCTGCTGGGTTCACATATTTTAAGTCCGCAATTAGTCTTTTCATAACCTCATCTTTGATGAAGTTTAGTCATATTGTCCCCAAAGCTCTGTTTTGTATATTGTCCATAGACTGGTACGGTCAGCAATGTCACTGTCACCACATTGCACCGTAGGATGACCACAGTCTGTATTAACATTCAGAAAGTATCTGCCTATTAGGTATTCAAATATATATGCATGTGTATCTGTGTATGTATGTATACATATATATATGCGTGTGTATCTGTGTATGTATGTATACATATATATATGCGTGTGTATCTGTGTATGTATGTATACATATATATATGCGTGTGTATCTGTGTATGTATGTATACATATATATATGCGTGTGTATCTGTGTATGTATGTATACATATATATATGCGTGTGTATCTGTGTGTGTGTGTGTGTATATATATGTGTGTGTATATATATAATATACATATATATATATATATATATATATATATATATATATATAATGTGTGTGTATATATATATATATATATATATACACATGTATATATGCGTGTATATATATACACATGTATATATGCATGTGTATCTGTGTGTATATATATGTGTGTGTATATATGGGTGTGTATCTGTGTGTGTATATATATGTGTGTGTGTGTATGTGTGTGTATACATATGTGTCTATATGTCTGTACGTGTGTATGTATATATGTATGTGTGTATCTGTATACATGTATGTATATATGCGTGTGTATATATGCGTGTGTATATATATGCATGTGTATCTGTGTATATATGTTTATACATATATGCGTGTTTATCTGTGTATGTGTGTGCATATGTCTGTACGTGTGTCTGTGTATATATATGTGTGTGTATCTGTATATATGTATGTACATATGTGTGTTTCTGTGTATATATGTGTGTACATGTGTGTAGCTGTGTATATATGTATGCACATGTATAATATGTGTGTACCTATACGTGTGTGTGTGTGTATCTAGGTATGTGTGCACATATGTAGGTATGTGTGTTTTTAGGAAAAAAAAATATATATAGTGCTTTTGTATGAGTAGCTATGTGTGGGTATGTGTAAATATGATAAATTATATGAATGTAAATATATGTACGGTATATATAAAATCTGTAGGTGCATATATATGCTCATATTTGTGTGTGTATATAATTTATCATGTGCTACCCCTGGTAGTGTTAGGCTAGTTTCACACTTGCGTTCAGCGCATTCCGTCACTATGGAGAATAGCGCAGTCCGTTAACGCACTGCGCTATTCTCCATAGACTTGTATGGACGACGCACTGTAACGCAAGTGTCTGCTTTGCATCCGCTGGTCGACACAGTGTCGTTATTTTGATGCTGCGTCGGGCGGATGGAACGCAGCATGTAGCGTTTTTCTGCACTTGGCGGAGTGTCAAAAAAATGCAACCTGCAGGAATCCGTTAGGCGTCCGTTGTTTTTATAATGGACGCCTATGGTGGCGGATTCCGTTAGAATGCGTCATTTGACGGATTCCGTTAACGCAGCTGTGTTTACACAACTGCGCATGCCCAGATGTGTAAAGTCAAGGGAAAAAAACTACAACGGATAGCGTAATTTTGTACGATCTGTAGCATGCGTTGTGTCACTATATGCAACGCATCCGTTATATGCGTCTCACAACGCAATGCTACGGATCCCGTCCAACACAAGTGTGAAACTAGCCTTACTATTTGCTATCACTATTAATAAAGTCCATTTCAGGTAGGACTATAAGTGAGATGCATGATAGTTGTTGGATGGCGCTGGCTATCTGTGGAAGGCTTACTTGCCGTCCGATGTATTACCACCTTTAGCGTATGGAGATATCCGTACTAGTTGTACCAATGGACACCCTCACCTCTGCTGCATCGGTGACGCTCAGCCCGGCTACATCTGTAATGACAGTTACTAAGGCCCTTTCTATGTTGTCGCTGCTGCCTGTAATCACATTATAGTGCACTGTAGAAAGTGCAGAGGGCGAGGGCACAACGTCCCAACCTCGTCTATAAACAATACTTAGGATTACCTCACCTCCATCTGTCTTGTAGTGACAGGACTGTATGATCTCACGCACACTGCGGCCCAAGGTCTAGGTGTAATCATTATCTCTGCTTTATGAGGATATAAACTTCTCTGTTTCATCTTCTGATGTTATAGTGTTGATCTATTTTTCATTCATGTTTGTATTATGATGTTTGGAAGATATTTCTTTATGTAGAGCTGAGGTTGTCAGGTGTCATATGATTGAGGTTGTCAGGTGTCATATGATTGAGGTTGTCAGGTGTCATATGATTGAGGTTGTCAGGTGTCATAGGGCTGAGAGTGTCAGATGTCATAGAGCTAAGGTTGTCAATGTCATATGATTGAGGTTGTCAGATGTCATAGGGCTGAGAGTGTCAGATGTCATAGAGCCAAGGTTGTCAATGTCATATGATTGAGGTTGTCAGATGTCATAGGGCTGAGGTTGTCAGGTGTCATATGATTGAGGTTGTCAGGTGTCATATGATTGAGGTTGTCAGGTGTCATATGATTGAGGTTGTCAGGTGTCATAGGGCTGAGAGTGTCAGATGTCATAGAGCCAAGGTTGTCAATGTCATATGATTGAGGTTGTCAGATGTCATAGGGCTGAGGTTGTCAGGTGTCATATGATTGAGGTTGTCAGGTGTCATATGATTGAGGTTGTCAGGTGTCATATGATTGAGGTTGTCAGGTGTCATATGATTGAGGTTGTCAGATGTCATAGGGCTGAGGTTGTCAGGTGTCATAGGGCTGAGTTTGTCAGGTGTCATATGATTGAGGTTGTCAGGTGTCATAGGGCTGAGAGTGTCAGATGTCATAGAGCCAAGGTTGTCAATGTCATATGATTGAGGTTGTCGGATGTCATAGGGCTGAGGTTGTCAGGTGTCATAGGGCTGAGGTTGTCAGATGTAATATGGCTAAGGGTGTCGGATGTCAGAGTCCAGGTTGTCGGATGTCATGTGGTTGAGATTGTCAGGTGTCACAGGGCTGAGGTTGTCAGATGTAATATGGCTAAGGTATTGGATGTCATAGGGTTCAGGTTGTCGAATGTCATACAGCTGAGGTTGTCGGATGTCATATGGCCGAGCTCGTCACTTGCCACCATATTCTAATAATAAACTTTGCTTTACCATTAATGAAAGTTTACAATTAATTTCTTTGACAATGGCTTGCTGTATGTAAACATAAAAACTCCGCCATATTTACACTAAGCCGCGCCAGCTCTCCCTCCTGCCATCCCGGTCTTTGTTAACACGGCTGCAGTGGTGATGTCACAGCTATAGCACGTGACCACTGCAGCCAATCG
Organism: Anomaloglossus baeobatrachus; assembly: GCF_048569485.1. Lineage (NCBI taxonomy): Eukaryota > Metazoa > Chordata > Amphibia > Anura > Aromobatidae > Anomaloglossus > Anomaloglossus baeobatrachus. The sequence continues at coordinate 229,032,520 of NC_134359.1, read as the reverse complement.
CTCGGCTCAGCGATCATACCATTATAGATTACCTTAAAGGGAATCTGTCACCAGGTTTTCATTACCTAATCTGAGAGCAGCATAATGTAGAGGCAGAGATCCTGATTCCAGCGATGTATCACTTACTGGACTCCTTAGTGTAGTTTGTATAAAATCACTGTGTTATATCAGTAGGAGATTATGACTAGTGGACTAGTAAATCTGCTGCCAGGTAGTGAAACCCCGCCCCACCACTAATTGACAGTTCTCTGCTTATGCACAGTGTTCACAGAAAGCTGCCAATCAGTGGTGTGGGCGGGGTTATTCAGAGAACTGTGAGATCTGCAGTAGATAAGTTATTAAGCAAAACTGCAGCACACAGTAAACTAAGTGACACATCACTGGAATCAGGGTCTCTAGCCCTACACCATGCTGCTCTCACTTTAGGTAAACCTTTAACAGGGTTGTCTTTAGTTTTTAATACACCATTTCAGAAGTGTTTGTCTCTGCAGGAAGCTCCTAATATCTTTAATTCTGCATCACATCCATTTAGAGAGGGCCGGTCACCAGCTAAGAAGTCGCACATTTTTTGCTCTGGTTTTATTCCGGCCCACTGCTCCTTTTGTTTTTCCTTTCTAAAATCTATCATACAGTTCCAGAGATATGGGCCATTATATTTAGTGCTAATTATTATTGGCTTAACCAAAGGGGCGTGGCACATAAGGTTCTGTGTGGGCATGTCACTCAAGATTCTGTGGGGGCGTGGCACTCAAGGTTCTGTGGGGGCGTGGCACTCAAGGTTCTGTGGGGGCGTGGCACTCAAGGTTCTGTGGGGGGCGTGGCACTCAAGGTTCTGTGGGGGGCGTGGCACTCAAGGTTCTGTGGGGGGCGTGGCACAATGTTCTGTGGGGGGGCGTGGCGCACAAGGTTCTGTGGGGGGGCGTGGCGCACAAGGTTCTGTGGGGGGGCGTGGCGCACAAGGTTCTGTGGGGGGGCGTGGCGCACAAGGTTCGGTGGGGGGGTGGCGCACAAGGTTCTGTGGGAGGGCGTGGCGCACAAGGTTCTGTGGGGGGGCGTGGCGCACAAGGTTCTGTGGGGGGGCGTGGCGCACAAGGTTCTGTGGGGGGCGTGGCGCACAAGGTTCTGTGGGGGGCGTGGCGCACAAGGTTCTGTGGGGGGCGTGGCGCACAAGGTTCTGTGGGGGGCGTGGCGCACAAGGTTCTGTGGGGGGGCGTGGCGCACAAGGTTCTGTGGGGGGGCGTGGCGCACAAGGTTCTGTGGGGGGGCGTGGCGCACAAGGTTCTGTGGGGGCCGTGGCGCACAAGGTTCTGTGGGGGGCGTGGCGCACAAGGTTCTGTGGGGGGCTTGGCGCACAAGGTTCTGTGGGGGGCGTGGCGCACAAGGTTCTGTGGGGGGCGTGGCGCACAAGGTTCTGTGGGGGGCGTGGCGCACAAGGTTCTGTGGGGGGCGTGGCGCACAAGGTTCTGTGGGGGGCGTGGCGCACAAGGTTCTGTGGGGGGCTTGGCGCACAAGGTTCTGTGGGGGGCTTGGCGCACAAGGTTCTGTGGGGGGCGTGGCGCACAAGGTTCTGTGGGGGGGCAGGGCGCACAAGCTTCTGTGGGGGTCGTGGCGCACAAGGTTCTGTGGGGGGGCAGGGCGCACAAGGTTCTGTGGGGGGCGTGGCGCACAAGGTTCTGTGGGGGGCGTGGCGCACAAGGTTCTGTGGGGGGCGTGGCGCACAAGGTTCTGTGGGGGGGCAGGGCGCACAAGGTTCTGTGGTTGACGTGGCGCACAAGGTTCTGTGGGGGGGCGTGGCGCACAAGGTTCTGTGGGGGCATGTCTCTAGACTGCCCTGCATTCTTACAATGTGAGCACCGCCCATTTGGTAAAGAACATAAAAATAAGTCCCACATCTTTGCAACCGTATGGTAGATTTATAAGAAATCAAAAAACAAGGGGGCAGTGTGAATTAAACAGCATAATGTTCTGGTCACTGTTGACCTGGTGATAGGTCCTCGTTAAAGGGGTATTCCGATCTCCAAATTCCAATCCCAATATGTAGTAGGTACAATAATAACAATATTAACAAATACCTCCAATTTGAAATGTAGTATAGTTCTCCTGATTAGCTATGTCGCTTACCTCATGTGCAGGGCATTGCACAGTATATAGTGACACTCATATAGTGACAGATAGTTGCTTGTGGTCGTAACATTGGATTCCTAAGCTGCAATGCCCTGCACATGAGGTAAGAGACATAGCTAATCAGGAGAACTATGCTACATTTCTAATTGCTAATATCATTACATCTGCTGCATATTGGGATAGGATCTTGGAGATGGGAATACTCCTTTAAATCAATGAGTGTTCCCCAAAAATGGAGTAAATGTATTGTTTTCACTATTACTTTCCTTGACTATATTAATACTTTTTTTTAAGCTATTTTATTCGGGGTTTTTTTCCATATATTTGTTACTGGTTGCCCGTAGAAACCGACATCAGATTTCTCTCCTTTGCTGTCTGATGTGATCCAGCCTCTTTGCTCAGTCCCTGTGACGTCAGCTCCCACAATGCACCGCTCTCTAACAGGAAATCCTCCGTATTGCTTTGATCTCTGACCGTACATGAGCGGAGAGGACGATGTTATGTAAATCCGGATTCATACATAATTGGAACAATTTACAAAGTGGCTTAACTAATTTTTTTTAATTGAAATTTTAAAAAATAGAATCTTAAAAACGCCGACGGAGAAAAGTGGACATTTCCTTTAAATTGCGAAGTCAGTTGGGTTCCATTTGTCTTCGTATAGTCAGTGTTGGTCTGGTCTGAGACCACTGCGATCTGTAAAGTTTCCATTCTGAAGGTTTATCAAGGGCAGTCTGTGCAGTGTCGTTTTTCACAATGAGTCAGATGTCTGCCTCTCGGCTCATCCATACAGCGATCTTACAATGAATGGCCTCTGTATTGTTACGGGATGTTTTATGGTCGCTGTATTCATTGTGAAAATCAGATAAGGCGGCCCGTGGTACCGAGAATGATTAATGTCTGGGTGTACGTGATATGTACTCGCTATAGTCTTCTGAGTCTATAGATCAAGCACTTTAAAACCTCCTGGTTTGGTGTACAAGTAACCACAACATGTTCCATAGCGGATGCTGGGGGGTGTTGTCACCGTAGCAGGTAGAGGAAATGAGCTGCTTGTATTCCTGACCTAGTGCCCTGCTGCGGGGCTATAATGTGTCCTGTAGGGTGCGGGGCTATAATGTGTCCTGCAGGGTGCGGGGCTATAATGTATCCTGCAGGGTGTGGGGCTATAATGTGTCCTGCAGGGTGCGGGGTTATAATGTGTCCTGCAGGGTGCGGGGTTATAATGTGTCCTGCAGGGTGCGGGGTTATAATGTGTCCTGTAGGGTGTGGGGTTATAATGTGTCCTGCAGGGTGCGGGGTTATAATGTGTCCTGCAGGGTGCGGGGTTATAATGTGTCCTGCAGGGTGTGGGGTTATAATGTGTCCTGTAGGGTGTGGGGTTATAATGTGTCCTGTAGGGTGCGGGGTTATAATGTGTCCTGTAGGGTGTGGGGTTATAATGTGTCCTGTAGGGTGCGGGGTTATAATGTGTCCTGTAGGGTGTGGGGTTATAATGTGTCCTGTAGGGTGTGGGGTTATAATGTGTCCTGCAGGGTGCGGGGTTATATTGTGTCCTGTAGGGTGCGGGGTTATATTGTGTCCTGTAGGGTGCGGGGTTATAATGTGTCCTGCAGGGTGTGGGGTTATATTGTGTCCTGTAGGGTGCGGGGCTGTAATGTGTCCTGCAGGATGTGGGGCTATAATGTGTCCTGCAGGGTGTGGGGCTATAATGTGTCCTGCAGGGTGTGGGGCTATAATGTGTCCTGCAGGGTGTGGGGCTATAATGTGTCCTGCAGGGTGTGGGGCTATAATGTGTCCTGCAGGGTGTGGGGCTATAATGTGTCCTGCAGGGTGTGGGGCTATAATGTGTCCTGCAGGATGTGGGGCTATAATGTGTCCTGTAGGCCGCGGGGTTATAATGTGTCCTGTAGGGTGCGGGGTTATAATGTTTCCTGTAGGCTGCGGGGTTATAATATGTCCTGTAGGGTGCGGGGCTATAATGTGTTCTGCAGGGTGCGGTGCTATAACGTGTCCTGCAGGGTGCGGGGCTATAATGTGTCCTGCAGGGTGTGGGGCTATAATGTGTCCTGCAGGGTGTGGGGCTATAATGTGTCCTGCAGGGTGCGGGGTTATAATGTGTCCTGCAGGGTGCGGGGTTATAATGTGTCCTGCAGGGTGCGGGGTTATAATGTGTCCTGTAGGGTGTGGGGTTATAATGTGTCCTGCAGGGTGCGGGGTTATAATGTGTCCTGCAGGGTGTGGGGCTATAATGTGTCCTGCAGGGTGTGGGGCTATAATGTGTCCTGCAGGGTGTGGGGCTATAATGTGTCCTGCAGGGTGTGGGGCTATAATGTGTCCTGCAGGATGTGGGGCTATAACGTGTCCTGTAGGCTGCGGGGTTATAATGTGTCCTGTAGGGTGCGGGGTTATAATGTGTCCTGCAGGGTGTGGGGCTATAATGTGTCCTGCAGGGTGTGGGGCTATAATGTGTCCTGCAGGATGTGGGGCTATAACGTGTCCTGTAGGCTGCGGGGTTATAATGTTTCCTGTAGGCTGCGGGGTTATAATATGTCCTGTAGGGTGCGGGGCTATAATGTGTTCTGCAGGGTGCGGTGCTATAACGTGTCCTGCAGGGTGTGGTGCTATAATGTGTCCTGCAGGGTGTGGTGCTATAATGTGTCCTGTAGGGTGCAGGACATAATATAACCAGAATCTGGGAAGATTTCTCAGCGTTACCTATCACAAACCCATCAGACTACTTCTTTCATTACTAAAAAGCCCCCTGACATCTGATGTGTTATCCGGTCGCTTCGTTTTCCTTTTTCTCCGTTTTAAGAAATCTCCTGCATTATCTAAGACTGCTGATTTTGTTATTCTCTTTGTACATTTGGCCAAGAGTCCTCATTACTGGTCATTTGCCTGTGGCAGGAACACTTATTTGATGGCCCATTGCACCTTTTATAAAGCCCAAAAGATAGTTGTCGGTTGCACAATTTGTGGGTCTTGTTGCCAACAATTCCTGAAACCGATCCCCCTTGGTGCCGATTGTCCAGCCGACATAGTTTGTATTGACGACTTATGTCGTTGATCAATTCTGTAAAGTGGCCTCCAGCTCTTAATATACGAAAAGATGGGTGCCACCCTCGAGACAGCCGACAGACACTTCCAATATGGCCGCTATGTAGGATGTCAGTCACTTTTACTTCTGCATAGACATGATCCTATATCACTCGGCAGTCAGGAGTCTGGGAAAGCTGAGTGACAACCATGCACTTGGCTAGGAGTGTTTGAGTTCCTGGACAGTGCCTCCTCATGTTCCCGTCTGCAGCCCACCATGTGCGTGTGATTGTACTATGTGACGGCAACATGACCTGATCTTTTTATAGCCTTTCCAAAAAATGCATGGAGGAAGGCAAAACAAAAAGAGGAAGGTGGAGCGAGCAGAGGGGCAAGAGCCGAGGAATCAATGAGCAGATCTACAAGAATAGACCTCTTTATGCAGTGGCCTAACCTGGATGTGCTAGCCAGAGGACACGATTATACAGGGGCTCGGTGTAGTGGCTGTATCTCCCCCGCGGGAGCGTACATCTGACTGATTTTATTAAATATGATAAAAATTAACTGATCGTAGGAGAGTTTCTTAAAGGCTGAAATTTTTCGTATAAAGATCATTTCCCAGAAAGATCATTTGTCACCCGGTGTCACTGAACAGGGTTAATGGCTATGACGGCACAAATGGACTACAATGTGTGCGGCTGTGACTAATCACCATCGCCTGACAAAGACGATGTGTTTCGGGGACTTGAAATGGGTTTCACCAGAATAAATTTCTCATCCATCCAGTGGATAGGGGATGAATTGTTGGGGCCGCACTCATCACTAAAGCAGGGGTCCCCAATTCTAACTCCCAAGGTGCTCCACTCGGTCAATGAAGCTCTGGGATTAGCTGTTATCAGCCATGGACACTGGACAGCCCCTTCACCTACTAACTGCAGGATAGGGGGATAACTTTCTGAATGGTGTCCCACTTCTGGGACCGATTGGCAGAGTGGGTGACTTATCCGCATTATAAAGAGGATGAGGCAGGTCCGATGTCCGACCACCGCTCCATTCTATTCGGTCTACTGGAAAAAGCTGAGCGCAGCCCCATGTGGAATGGATTATGCAGCAGTCCATCATTGATCAGGTAGCTGAATGATAAGTGTTTCATTTGAGCAATCAGAGCAGGTCTCAGCGCTCAGACCCTCACTTATACGTTATTACCAATCATATGGATAGATAACCTGTTTTAAAGGGACTCTGTCAGCAGTTTTCTGCAATGTATTCTGAAGACAGCATGCTGTAAGAATTAAAACAGAGACTCAACCCCGCGTTTTATCTCATAGTCTGCTTTTGTTTACCAGTAAAGTTAGCTTAAGCCTCTTATCTTTTTCATTAGTGGGTCTCAGCAGCCCATGAGTTGTACTCAGACTCCGCCCCCTTCTGTGATTGGGCAGCTCTCCCAGCACTGCTACATGCCAAATCTAAACTCTTTCACTGTGTCAGAACAGCTGCACACAGTAATCTAAGTGATATATCATTGGATTCAGAATCTCTTTGCCTACATCATGCTGCTTTCAGATGAGGTAGCAAAAATCTGCTGACAGATTCCCTTTAAGGGTTTCTTTCAGTTACTTACTACTAATGTGAATAGTCTCTGACATATCTGTCGTTAAAGAGGCAGCAAGAAAAATCCAACTGTGTTGCATTGTGGTGTAGACTATCGTGTTGTCTTTTAGTGCAGTAGATGTAGAAATGCCCTGAAATAGATGGCACTTATATAGTTGATATCTTATGATATTTTGGTGTCCCGTTACTGTCTGTGCAGGAGATTTACAAGGCATCAGATTAAGGGGCCCGTGTGTATTCTGCTAGTGGCTGACTGACAGCCGTATACTGCATCCTACACGTTTCTTCCTGCTCTCTGATATGATCGCCCATCTACCTGCTCACCGACACAGATGACACTTGTGTCAGTAATGTGCATGCACTGTAGAAACCTTGTATATACCATCTATACCCCCGTATCCTGTGCCTATCAGTGTTTTGTGGTTCATAGCAGGCTGCAATATGGGCTCTTAGGCAATTAAAGACCCTGCTGAACTGATCCCACGGGGACCTGGCCATTCTGCCTATACAATTGCTGCCTGCACGTAGGGCTGTGTCCAGACACGCACTTTATGGGACTGCATATTTCCCGACATGGCATCCTGCAGACATATTCAGGCATGCTCGGTGCACAGGAGTCGTGCGAGCTTCTTTGTCCATTCAATTAATTGAATTCTAGAGGTTGCACATTTCTGAACTTCCACATTTTTGAGGGTAAGCTTCGAAAATACCTTTTTTTTTCTGTTGTTTTCATTCTCTACTTCCTTAGTGTGCGCTCGGTATCTGTTTCCTTCCTTCATCAGTCTGAGTTGTACTATGATCGTGTGCAGCGGTGGTCAGGGGCTCTCAGGTAGGTTACTGTGTCTCCTCTTATGTGATGTGGGGTGCGGGCACACTCTGAAGATCAGTTTTGCAGGTTTTTTGTGGATTTGGGTGTGAGTGCACTGAGGTGTTTGAGCATAAACTGAGCAGAAACTCTCCAAAACCTCCTCCATATAGCAAACCCTCTAAGAAACTGCCATTTACTACTCCGAAAACTCAAGCAAAAAGACTTTGTGTGCACATAGCCTTATGTAGCCTTTTACTTTTATAGGGTATAAAATAGCTCAGATGCTCGTACATAATGAACAGTTTGCATAGCAGTGAGATACGGATAGCAGTGAGATACGGATAGCAGTGAGATACGGATAGCAGTGAGATACGGATAGCAGTGAGATACGGGGACCAAAAACACTGAAAATTATAGAATGAGGTCTCCTTTCTTATTTTATTGACTTTGATGAGTGGTAAGATGTAGTATAGACTTGTCCTGTCATTACTGATGAGTGTAAGGTACATTACTATTACATCAATGGTCCAGCCCTAGTCGGGAGGACTGGTTTCTCATTATAGTACTGCAATGTACAATGTTGTTGTTGTTTTTTTTTTTTTTGCATTAAACAGAAGGGGAGACGTATTTACCAAAATGGGGACATATATAACAGGAGAGAGACAGTGGATACCGGGAAGGAGCCAGTATGTACCAGGAGGGGGACAGTATGTACCAGGATGGGCCCAGTAAGGGGCCAGTATGTACCAGGAGGGGGACAGTATATACCAGGATGGGCCCAGTAAGGGTAGACACCCGGAGGAGGGGGGGGGGGCGGTAGACACCCGGAGGGTGGGGGGGGGGCGGTAGACACCCGGAGGGGGGGGGGGGGGGGGCGGTAGACACCAAGATGGGGGACATATATACCAGGATGGAATTATATATACTTCAGGATGTAGGCTAAAATGGGAAACATGGGAGGGATACTAGAATGGGCGGGACATATTTACCTGGATGGGGGACATATAGCTAAGGATAAGGGTGACATATATATCAGGATGGGGGCATATATACCAGGATGTAGCCCAGGATATGGGATATTAGAAAATATTGGAAGATATTCCTACATAATGGGGGGGGACTCGTATGTCTTTATCAGATTTAGAATTCTAAATGTATGCTTCCATATACATATATCTGACCAAGATAAGGGAAGGGCTCGTCCAAATTTTGCACCAGGGCCAATTGAACTCTAGTTATGCCACTGACTGTAAACATTTATTTGGCCCTGCCCAATAATAACACAGCCGGAAAACTGAATTTCCACTGATAATCATTATAAATCTTCAATTATGTCCTCTCCTAGACTACTTGCAATACAATTACATTTATCTATTTTCTAGGGTCTCTGCAACACGTTATCTCACAGACAGCGCTGTAGAGAAAGATTTGAGACTTATATCGATATATCGTTGGCACACCATAGGGTGTATGAGACCATGGCAGATGCTGTGGACTTTGCAGTGTTGGGACTTTTATTCCACGCTTTGTACTTTTATCACCGCCGCTTCCTATCAAGGCGTGGAAGTGTAGACATAAAACAAAGGTGTGTTCTGTACGCGGTGACGCTCGGATCTCGGTACAAGTAGGAAGACAAACTGCAAACCAAGAGCTTGGGGCAAAGAGCAGTTCACTTCTGCTGGTTATATACACTTAGTGCATGTGCACACAGTGAGTATTTGCAGCAGATTTTTCTACCAGTCTTTGGAGAAACAAATGCGTAAAATACACATTTTTAATGGGTTTAAGACACTGAAATAGTTGAGTCTGCAGATTTTTTTTTTTTTTTTAATATCACTATGATGGTTCAAATCTGTACAGAAAACTAAGCAGCCTATGCGTGAGAGTTCAGAAATCTCATTCACTTTGCTGGTACTTGCAAATGCTGCGTTTTTCGGCTACAAAGCGTAGCGTGCAAATATGCTCTTAGATGGATCAGTCCACAACTTGCAAATTTTCCTGAATATTCTCATGGGCCCCAACGCAAAATCTCCCAACTATCATGGGTCTTTAAAGGGAACCTGTCACCTAAAATATGCGTTCTGACCTATCCGCAGACGCATGTGTGCCCTAATTACACCTCCCTACACATGCCTGTGTTATAAAATTGTATAATATGAAAGTATTAAATAACATTTTATTACCTTCATATTTCCTATGTAAATAGCAGGGAATATGGTCACAGGGTCGGTGCCTTGCCCTGCATACTTTCCGTGGTAACACGCCCCTGTGGGTGTGATATCATGGAGTCACATGAACGACATCACCGTCGCTCATTCTATCCTGCGTGCATTGTGGCAGGCTTCTTTTCCAGGTGTTCACTCGCCGGCCTCAGACGCGCAGTGCGCATGCGCAGTGCGTGTCTGAAACTGACAAGGAGAGCCCGGAAGAGAAGCCTGCCACAATAGTAAGTGTAAACGCGCGCAGGATAGAATGAGCGACTGTGACGTCGCTCATGTGACTCCATGATATCACACCCACAGGGGCGTGATACCACGGAAAGTATGCAGGGGCATGGCGCCGCCCCTGTGACCATATTCCCTGCTATTTACATAGGAAATATGAAGGTAATAAAACGGTTTTTTATTACTTTCATATTATACAATTTTATAACACAGGGATGGATAGGGAGGTGTAATTAGGGCACACATGCGTCTGCTGATAGCTCAGAACACATATTTTAGGTGACAGGTTCCCTTTAATATTATCAGTTTTATATATATAATATATATATATATATATATATATATATATATATATATATATATATATATATATATATATATATATATATATATATATATATTATAAAGAAAAAATGTCTCCAGCACAATCACAAATCCACAGCCGTCTTTAAAATCCAAATCTTTTTTCAGATGATTAAAAGTCCATGAGACATACACTTTTCCATAAAACAGCATTAAATTCACATAGGGACTACATGTTTCGGCATAAAACTGCCTTCATCCAGGTCCACACATATAATATTTCTGCTTTTATTGTACATATGTCCAGGTATGTTGATGTATACAATCCCACTGCATACAACGAGGATGGTCTGGTAATTGTCAGGCCAATAGACCCCTCTGTAAATGTGAGGTGAGCACACACTTAAAGGAATCTATTACCAGGTGTTTTCTACTCCATCTGACAGCGGCATAATGTAGAGACAGAGACCCTGATTCCAGCGATGTGTCACTTACTGAGCTGTTTGCTGTCATTTTGATTAAAATCAATGTTTTCTTTGCTGCAGATCTAGCAGTTATACAGAAGTAAAGAATATGCTGGACTACCTGCAGCATGCCAAGTAGTCCTGTAATGATAATCTCCTGCTAATTAATCAATGATTTTATCAAAACTACACTAAGCAGAGTAAGTGACACATTGCTGGAATCAGGATCTCTGACCCTACATTATGCTGCTCTCAGATTAGGTGGAAAAACCCTATTGACAGATTCTCTTTAAGTCCCCCATACACTTTAGAGAGTAGTTTTTCCAGCCATTATCTCACCTGCCTCTCCCTTACACTTTAGTGCCGAGGGCTCCTGCCTCATGTATAATACTACGACTTATTTCTTAGACAAAAAATGGATTGTTAGTCCAAATTCAGACTCTGAGTGCTCCTTGCCCCCAATGTCATCAGTTGAGAGCATACATACACATTAAACATTACATTAACACATTACACATTAAACTGTTGGCCGAACCAATAATAAAATTGTTATAAATTATCTTTTTTACCCTCATGTTATAATTTCTTAAAGATATTTGCAACAACCGGCACAACAAACAGCGCTCTGCTCCCGGTCGTCATCTTAATGCAGTTAGGAGATGAAAGCGAGTAGGTGATTAATATGAAGGGAAAGCGGCTACTTTGTTATTTTTCCTTTGTACTAGGAAGATCTGTTTTACCATTTATTCCCAGGACTGAGTGGACGTCTTTTCCCTTATGATAGCATCCGCGTGTCTGGAATATACGGTCACATGCTCATCAGGCGTGGGTTAATAAATGGCTGTCTTGGTGGTCTTCACTGTCTTTTTAGAGAGTGCAATCTTAGACAATCTTAGGCTTGGTGCCCATGATCAGGGTTCACAGCATTTTGGATGTAGCGTGTTTTCGCCGCGTCCAAAACGCTGTGTTGTACAGTACAAGCACAGAGGATGGGATTTGTAGAAATCTGCCCACTGTGCTTGTTTTTCCCTCAGCGTAAACTCACCTGCAGTGCAGCTTCCCGATAGCAGCATGTCAATTCTTTGCTGTGGAGTCGCAAGCGTTCTCCACAGGGACCGCAACTACCAGAGTCCGGATCGTGGGCACGAGCAGCTGCGATCTCCTGCGGAGGATACTCCCCGCAGGTCAGGACCCTCCACGTCCAGGACGCAGCGAGTCCTGATCATGGGCACATACCCCTAAAATGAGCCAAATATATTACACTTTACACACTTTAGTCTAACTGTACACCAACTGTACACCGCCTATTAATGGGCTTATATAACTGTACACCGCCTATTAATGGGCTTATATAACTGTGCACCGCCTATTAATGGGCTTATATAACTGTGCACCGCCTATTAATGGGCTTATATAACTGTACACCGCCTATTAATGGGCTTATATAACTGTGCACCGCCTATTAATGGGCTTATATAACTGTGCACCGCCTATTAATGGGCTTATATAACTGTGCACCGCCTATTAATGGGCTTATATAACTGTGCACCGCCTATTAATGGGCTTATATAACTGTGCACCGCCTATTAATGGGCTTATATAACTGTGCACCGCCTATTAATGGGCTTATATAACTGTACACCGCCTATTAATGGGCTTATATAACTGTGCACCGCCTATTAATGGGCTTATATAACTGTACACCGCCTATTAATGGGCTTATATAACTGTGCACCGCCTATTAATGGGCTTATATAACTGTACACCGCCTATTAATGGGCTTATATAACTGTGCACCGCCTATTAATGGGCTTATATAACTGTACACCGCCTATTAATGGGCTTATATAACTGTGCACCGCCTATTAATGGGCTTATATAACTGTGCACCGCCTATTAATGGGCTTATATAACTGTGCACCGCCTATTAATGGGCTTATATAACTGTACACCGCCTATTAATGGGCTTATATAACTGTGCACCGCCTATTAATGGGCTTATATAACTGTGCACCGCCTATTAATGGGCTTATATAACTGTGCACCGCCTATTAATGGGCTTATATAACTGTGCACCGCCTATTAATGGGCTTATATAACTGTGCACCGCCTATTAATGGGCTTATATAACTGTACACCGCCTATTAATGGGCTTATATAACTGTGCACCGCCTATTAATGGGCTTATATAACTGTACACCGCCTATTAATGGGCTTATATAACTGTGCACCGCCTATTAATGGGCTTATATAACTGTACACCGCCTATTAATGGGCTTATATAACTGTGCACCGCCTATTAATGGGCTTATATAACTGTACACCGCCTATTAATGGGCTTATATAACTGTACACCGCCTATTAATGGGCTTATATAACTGTGCACCGCCTATTAATGGGCTTATATAACTGTGCACCGCCTATTAATGGGCTTATATAACTGTGCATCGCCTATTAATGGGCTTATATAACTGTGCACCGCCTATTAATGGGCTTATATAACTGTGCACCGCCTATTAATGGGCTTATATAACTGTGCACCGCCTATTAATGGGCTTATATAACTGTGCACCGCCTATTAATGGGCTTATATAACTGTGCACCGCCTATTAATGGGCTTATATAACTGTACACCACCTATTAATGGGCTTATATAACTGTGCACCGCCTATTAATGGGCTTATATAACTGCACCGCCTATTAATGGGCTTATATAACTGTGCACCGCCTATTAATGGGCTTATATAACTGTGCACGGCCTATTAATGGGCTTATATAACTGTGCACCGCCTATTAATGGGCTTATATAACTGTGCACCGCCTATTAATGGGCTTATATAACTGTGCACCGCCTATTAATGGGCTTATATAACTGTGCACCGCCTATTAATGGGCTTATATAACTGTGCACCGCCTATTAATGGGCTTATATAACTGTGCACCGCCTATTAATGGGCTTATATAACTGTGCACCGCCTATTAATGGGCTTATATAACTGTGCACCGCCTATTACCTTACGTTGATTATTTTGAAGCAAGGTGTTGCATGATAATCCATGCCCAGCTCATTCTAACCTCCATGCCTTGTGAAAATATTGTTATATAACACATACTTGTGGTGCACGTGCAATGACGTGTGTGGAGTGTAGCACTGTGAATCCCCCATTGTCAGTGTAGATCGCTCAGTGGTAATGCTAGTTGCATATGGCGGTGCAGTGCACCTTATACTCTACTTTGCATTTATTGCCAGCATGAAATCATGTTAAAGGGAACCGGTCACCAGGATTTTCCTTTATGAGCTGCGGCCATCACCACTAAGCTCTTATATACTGCATAACAGAATACTGTATATAAGAGCCCGGGCTGCTCTGAAGAACACAACAAAACACCTTTTATTATACTCACCTAGGGGGTAGTCCGTTCCGATAAGTGTCGCTGCTCTCAATCTGTTGCCTCCTCTCTTCCTTCCATTGCTGTCCTCCTTCCCAGCTCCATGTGGATGACACGTCCTACGTCATCCACACGGAGGCCTCCATTGCGCTCCTGCACATGTGCGCTTCTGTCTGTCCTGCTGAGGGCAGATCAGAATATAGTAGGGCGCATGCGCGGACGATCTTTGACCATTCCTCGCCCCTGCACATTATAGTACTTTGCTGTGCGCTCAGCAGGACAGAGAGAAGTGCAGGAGCGCGATGGAGGCCTCTGTGTGGATGACATAAGACGCATCATACACACGGAGCTGGGAAGGAGGACGGCGATGGAAGGAAGAGAGGAGGCACCGGACCGTACCACCCCATAGGTGAGTATAATAAAGGTGTATTTTATGTTCTACACAGAGGCCTGGGCTCTTATATACAGTATTCTAGAATGCTGTATATAAGAGCTCACTGGTGGTGGCCGCAGTTTACCTAGTGACAGGTTCCCTTTAAATCTTGTACCTTCAGTCTGTCCAGATAGTATTGTTTCCGATTGTGACTAAGCAGAACAGGCTGTCCAGTTTAGCAGACATGCCTTCAGAAACGCATATTGGGAGGTATGTTGTATCCACAATTACGCTATACAATGCATGTATTTAATATAATGGCTCCTGAGTTAGTAAGTAGATATCCAAGCAGCATAATGTAGAAACAGAGACACTGATTCCAGCAATGTCACTTACTAGCAGCATAATGTAGAAACAGAGACACTGATTCCAGCAATGTCACTTACTAGCAGCATAATGTAGAAACAGAGACACTGATTCCAGCAATGTCACTTACTAGCAGCATAATGTAGAAACAGACGCTGTTTGCTGTTTTATCAGCAGTACATTATCACTAGACAACTAGTAAACCTACTGCCATGTAGTCCTCCATATTCATGAGCTCTGAATAACCCCACTCACACCACTGATTGGCAGCTTTCTGCTTATGCACCTTGTACACAGTAAGCTGCCAATCAGAGATGTGGGCGGGGTTATACAGAGGTTAGTAGTCAGAGAACTGTAAGATTTTTATCAGACAAAACTTTGATTTTATAAAAACTGCAGCAAGCAGCCTGGTATATGATATATTGTTGGAATCAGGGTCTCTGCCCCTGAAGCATGCTGCTCTCAGATGGGGTAGTTAAAATCTGTTGACATTCACTTTAAAAATGCATAACCTATCTACAGAGAGCCCAACTAACCCCTGACTGCTTGTCCTTATTATTTCTAAAGGCCCTATACACATTAGACTAATATGAACTGAACCTGCTAATATTGAAGATCCACTTTCGGAGACTATAGAAGCTTTATGCAGTGGAATCTTTGCTCCAGTGTGAACAGGACCTAAAGTTTCCCATTTATGACATTGATTATCCAAGGTCTTGATAAATCTGAAACCGCTAATGTGTGACTGATCATCCATAAGGGTCCATCCTTCCTATTGCTCTCCTCCACAGTTTACTTGCTGTCTTATCTATACATTTGGTAACCCAGATATCCTGATTTCTGAGAAGTCACCATTGCTGTATAGTTACAGAACGAAAGTCTTGGGCTTTAATTATCGCCATGACCACTTCCTGTTTAGCAGAAATGGCCGGATGTTTACCGGGAACTACAATGAAAGCATAATCGGAGGAGGAGTGCTGCCGGTGCGTCCTGTGCGGTGACGGCACTTTTCCTTCCTCCATTACCTCTTCTGCAGCAGCCAGGATGTCACCGGCGACGTCTCACTGCCAGGAAGGGACACAACAAATCCAGACTAATGGGATTAAACGCAGTTGGCAAATGGCCCTGAGCGCCGCGTCTTTTGTATTGAACAAATCTCAAGTTCATAATATATTCATTTTTTTTCCATTTTAGCAAATTTGTTCCAATGAGTGATCTAATAGTAAGGATGCCGGCCTGCGATGGCCGTCTGCAGCTACCTGTACATCCATTGGCAGGTTTGTCTATGGCTGCGTTCACGTGTGCTCCAAAGCTCCTACACTACTTCTGCCATATTTGAAGGGGTGTCCACCTTTTGGAGACATTTCTTTCTCATTTAAATGCAGTTTTAAAAATCATTTTGGGTTGCATAAAAAATGTGGCACCATTTGCCTTCTACAGACAATGTGTTGCACTGCGCATTGCTGTTTGCAAAAAGTGTTAAAGGGGATGTCCCCTAGTTGGGCAACCCCTTCTCTGTTCCCTTGTTGCTCCAGAAAAACAAATAAGTCTATACTCACCACTGGTGCGGTGCCAGCAGTGTCTGAAGCCACGTTCCCAGGGCTCACATGACATTGTTATGACGTGCAAGCCCAGCCACCAATCAGCATCAGCTTCTTCTTTCCTGATTTTGGACATTTGAGCAGGAAGTCAGCGCTGCACTCACATCCTGCTCAAATGTCCGAAGGCAGGGAGACAAACATCATGCACTGATTTGATCGTGGGACTCGCATGTCATAACAATGTCACATGGGCTGCGGGAACTCCACTTCAGACATCACTGGAACTGCAGCCTCAACGGAGGTGAGTATAGGCTTATTTATTTTCTGGGGCAAACAAGGTGAATGAGAAGGGCTTGTCCAAGTAGTGGACATCCCCCATTAATTGAGACTCCATTATTGAGCTCATTCAGACAATCCAAGGGGAGAGTTTCTTAAAGGGAACCTGTCACCAGTTTTTTAGTGTATGAACTAATCCCACCACCCTCCTTACCACCTGTGCTGCACTCTAAAAAGTGGTATATTATGCCCTGACCCCTTGCATATGCCCAAAGAAACCTTTTGAATAGCTCCCATGCTGTATACAAAGGTATTCGGTCCGATGGGTGTCTTTGCCGTGGCTCCTGTCCTTCCCGCTGGTAATCCCTGTCCTCCTGATGGGATTGATGTGGATGGCGCACCCTGCGTCATACACATAGTGAGACAAAATCTCGCGCCTGCGCAGGGAGATCTCGCAGACGCACTTTGCTTTGCACTGCTTGTTCCACATTTGTTTATTCACAGGCTGCCAATCCACCCGTGAACGAGCAAAGCATCTGGTGTAAAAATCTTTTGTGCAGCACAAAAGAACATGGTTCTTGGCGTCACATCATCCTGTGTAAACAGGACTACCAATATCTAGAACAATGGCAGTGTACATCATTTGGTTTGGTCTGTAATGTAAACAAACATTTAAACAACCATCAATCTGTAAGTGCTTTATCTATCAGCAGTTGGAAAGGACAATTTTATGAGGGCACCACTACAATACTGGTTGGGATCAATCCATTAGACACACCTGAAACAGCCAAGCAATGCAAAAAAAACAAAAAGGTGTCTATCGGCGGTTGTATCATGCAGTCAGTTCATGTAAACAGGCCCTAACTGTTTTATCTGTCTTTCTGAGCTCCTCTCAGCTGATTTATGACCGCAGACCACATCCAAGTTGAATGTGCAGAAAAGCTAATAGCCTGTAACAGCAAAATGGTGCAAAATTTGTAATGAAACCAAATTACAAAAATAATTTTTGAGCCCCAAATACATGGATTTAAAGTGGACCGCCACTAGGATTTTCCTATATAACCTAAAGCCAGTGCTATACTGGCGCTATCATGCTGATTCTATACTTACCTTTAGTTGTGAGATTGGATGTATAGTTTCTGAAATACAGGCAAGTAAAGATTGTGAAATGCACTGTTACTTGATGAGAGGTGCTGCCGAATATCTAATAGGTGGGTCAGGTTTTGCTAGTTATTCCTGCCCCTGTCTGCTGCCTGTCCTATCTCCCCCGATCTCTGTTATCACAGGGGGTGGAAGGACAAGCAGCATACAGGGGCAGGAATAACTAGCAAAACCTGACCCACCTATTAGATATTCTGCAGCACCTCTCATCAAGTAACAGTGCATTTCACAATCTTTACTTGCCTGTATTTCAGAAACTATACATCCGATCTCACAACTAAAGGTATGTATAGAATCAGCATGATAGCGCCAGTATAACACTGGCTTTAGTTTATATAGGAAAATCATGGTGTTTGTCCTCTTCAAGAAAAAAATGTCCCAAGGAGTATCACCTGGGGAAAGAACCTTTTTCCCTGAAAATAAGACATACCCCAAAAATAAGCCCTAGTAGGATTTTTGGAGGTTTTATTTTAGTATGTTTAAAATATAATCCCTACTCCCCATCCCCCAGGGACCTGACAACAAAACAGATTTGTATGTGAGAGCCCATTCACTTGCCAACTAATTGTTTGGGGTCTGGTAAGTGAGATTCTTTAAGGGGGTGTCTGCTTTCTTTTGGGGGTAAATGTAGCAGTACAAGGGGGTGTCTGCTTTCTTTTGGGGGTAAATGTAGCAGTACATAGACAATAATAAATTGAAGCAGGTCATTTAATCTTTTGTAAATATGGTCTGTACCCACTACTATAGAGCTGGTTCTGTACCATGAGAATAGCAGATCAGATAAGAAAAAGTGCATCTGAACCAGTGATGGGATTAACACAATATGTCAATGTTCCAGAATGTGATGACAGGATTAGATTTGATTAAATGTTGATTTTTTTTTTTTTTTTTTGTTCAAGAATAAATGTGGATGGTTATTCATGGGAAAATATAAGACATCCCCTGAAAATAAACCCTAGTGCATCTTGAGGCTCAAAATATCATATAAGGAGGGCTGCAAGGAGGATGACTCCTATGACTAAGGACATATACGCCAAAAACGTATAAGGTTTTTATCCTCATGATGGATCCTCCTATTTTTAAATTAATTTCTAATGAAAATATTAATTTGGGGGTGGAATTGCCAGGAAATAATTTTTCTTTGGTTCAACAGTAATTACGGTAACACCCATTCATCAGCTTATCTTGAGCAATATTGGCATGGGGAGCTTTCTTATCTTTTTTTTTTTTTTTTTTTTTTTTTTTTTATTAAAGGAAAATTTAAATGCATTTTCTCCCTGCAGCTGCTGCTTGTGTAAGGCAGACCTGCACATTAACCCTATATCTGCAGTTATATAGCGTTTCTATACACGACAGGTTTGCTTTATATGCCTGGGCGGCTGTGTACGGCACGGGGCCAAAGCTTCAAATGGATATAAAATCGGATTGAAGCATCTGCTGTATTTTTTGTTACTTCGTTCTACAAAGCCTGCTGTGTGTGCAGGATATCTATATATATAATTGCCTTATTCTGTCTGTCTATCTGTCTGTCTGTCTGTCATGCTCCAAAATTGTGTCCTTACGGTGACACAAAGCTGATTGGCCGCTGGGCTCGCCATGGCCCCGCCCCCCCACACGGATTGGCCGCTCGCCCAGGCTGCGCCCCCACACGGATTGGCCAGCCGCTCGCCCAGGCTCCGCCCCCCCCACAGATTGGCCTCTCGCCCCGGCACCCTGCAGGCATTGGCAATTCGGCCACGCCACGCCCCGCCCCCCTCACGCAATGCACGTTAGCTCTGGCCCCACCCCCTCCCTCCTCCCGCGCATTTCTCGAACTGACACGGCTGTCACGGAGGTGAGTACGGTACTCCCTGCCCACCCCCCCCCTCCCCCCCTCCCCCCCGCCCCCGCCCCCGCTCGCACAGGACTGGTGTGGATACGTTGCTAACCATGCTCGCATGGTTACAAGCGCTGTCACGGAGGTGAGTACTGTACTCCCTCCCCCCCCCCCTCCCCCCCCCCGGCCCCCGCTCGCACGGCAGTGGTGGGAGTGGTGTGGATACGTTGGTATCAAGCCCATCAAGGTCCTGCTGCGCCAGAAGATCCACACGCACACACACAAACATACACACACATCAGATCACACTCACACTCACTCTTACACACACCTCACACACACCTCACACACACCTCACATCGCATCCACATACTCACAACATCCTGGGATATCGCTTGCTTCTCGGCGGCGAAAATGTGCTGTTGTGATCTTCCAGGACCTGACGGAGGATCACATGGCCAGAAGCATGTGATATCCCCGGATGTTGTGAGTATGAGCGCGTAAGTGCGATATCGTCAGTGTCTGTGTGTGTGAGTGGATGCGATCGGGTGTGTGTGTGAGTGGATGCGATCGGGTGTGTGTGAGTGTATGCGATCGGGTGTGTGTGAGTGTATGCGATCGGGTGTGTGTGAGTGTATGCGATCGGGTGTGTGTGAGTGGATGCGATCGGGTGTGTGTGTGAGTTGATGCGATCGGGTGTGTGTGTGAGTGGATGCGATCGGGTGTGTGTGTGAGTTGATGCGATCGGGTGTGTGTGTGAGTGGATGCGATCGGGTGTGTGTGTGAGTGGATGCGATCGGGTGTGTGTGTGAGTGGATGCGATCGGGTGTGTGAGTGTCGGCAGAGGACCAGGCCGTGCTGGAGGAGGCTGGGAGCAGAGAGGCTGATCATGGGGAAGAGAGGAATGCTGATGCTGAAGGAGGCTGGGATGGGAAGGCTGGGAGGAAGGAGGCTGGGACGAGAGAGGCTGATCCTCAGGAAGGCTGAGGAGGGGAGGCTGATGCTGAGGGAGGCTGGAAGGAGAGAGGCTGAGCAAACGTGCTCCATCCGCCATACTGCGCACTCCCCATCGTGCTGCATCCCCCATGCTGCGCACTCCCAAACGTGGTCCATCCGCCATGCTGCGCACTCCCAAACGTGGTCCATCCGCCATGCTGCGCACTCCCAAACGTGCTCCATCCGCCATGCTGCGCACTCCCAAACGTGCTCCATCCGCCATACTGCGCACTGGAGCACGTTTGGGAGTGCGCAGCATGGCGGATGGAGCACGTTTGAGAATGCGCAGCATGGCGGATGGAGCACGTTTGGGAGTGCGCAGCATAGCGGATGGAGCACGTTTGGGAGTGCGCAGCATAGCGGATGGAGCACGTTTAGGAGTGCGCAGCATGCCGGATGGTGCACGATCGGGAGTGCGCAGTATGGCGGATGGAGCACGTTTGGGAGTGCGCAGCATGGCGGATGGAGCACGTTTAGAAGTGCGCAGCATGGCGGATGGACCACGTTTGGGAGTGCGCAGCATGGCGGATGGAGCACGTTTAGGAGTGCGCAGCATGGCGGATGGAGCACGTTTGCAAGTGCGCAGCATGGCGGGTGGAGCACGATGGGAGGTGCACACCTCCCCCCAACACACACACACACGCGCACTGCACAACACACACACACTAGGAATCACAAACAACGCCCTACACAGACACCCACACAGACAACGCTGCACACACAAATATACGCACATACTGCACAACACACACATTGCTCAAAACATACCTCCCCCCAAAACACACCACACCCACACAAACCGCACAACACACACACACACACACACAACGCTACAGACACACAGCGCTCCACAAACAACGCAACACACGCAACACACATACAACACCGCTCTCACCCCCCGCGACACTCAGAACATGTACAGCGCCCTACACAAACACTTAGTAACTACACACAACAACATCTATATATATATATAACAAAAATCATACATGAACTACACAATACGTAAATTCTAGAATACCCGATGCGTAGAATCGGGCCACCTTCTAGTACTTCATATAAATATATTAATGTCTCCGCTACCGTCTAAATTCTGGATGATCCTAATAGCAGCGCATTAGTGTAATTGAATGCATAATTAAAATAATATGATGTAATTGAAGCGATATAGCTTATTATAAATGATTCGAGCCGCGTGTTGGCTAAAATGATTTTTGTGTGAATTATGCTTCCTATTTCCCGTCCTTCATTATCACACCACATCATCTTCTATCTCATTATCTTCTCTAATCCACATTTTCACCTCTCATTCCCTCGTCCATCAGTCTTAGCTGTGTAATGTGTTGCTAGTCGCAGGGCTCAGTCTTTATTCTTATGTGAGACATGAAACACAAAAAAAATGACCTTTTTGCCATCCAGATAATAGTAGGATGGTGGTTATTTAAAGGGAATCTGTCAGCAGGTTTCTGCTCCCCCATTTGAGAGCAACATAATGTAGAGACAGAGACCCTGATTCCAGCGATGTGTCACTTACTGGGCTGCTTGCTTTGATTTTGATAAAAATCACTTTTATCTGCAGTTCTTTGAATGCTGAGCTCTGCATAACCCCACCCACACCACTGATTGGCAGCCTTCTGCTTATGCTTATGCATACACAGAGAGCTGTCAATCAGTGGTAGGCGCGGTTTTATATACAGTTCATGAACATGTTTGACTACCTGGCAGCAGGTTTTCTAGTCCTCCAGTGATAATCTGCTGCTGATAAAACAGTGATTTTTATAAAAAACTACAGCAAGCAGCCCGGTAAGTAACCCATCACTAGAATCAGGGTCTCTTTCTCTACATGCTGCTTTCAGATTACGTGTCAAAAAACCTGTTTACAGACTCCTTTTAAAAGTAATCTGTCATTAGGTTTTTGCTCCCTCATCTGAGAACAGCATAATGTAGAGACAGAGACCCTGAATTCAAAAATGTGTCACTTACTGAGCTGTTTGCTGTCATTTTGATAAAATCATTGTTTTCTCTCCTGCAGATCTAGCAGTTATACAGAGCTCACTTGGCAGTAGGTCAAGTAGTCCTCTAATGATAATCTACTGCTGATTCATTAATCAGTTTTTATCAAAACTACACTAAGCAGCTCAGTAAGTGACACACCAGTGGAATCAGAATTTCTGCCCCTACATTATGCTGCTTTCAGATTAGGGGTTAAAAACATCTGGTGACAGATTCCCTTTAAGACCAATATGTTAATGGCATAGATTTAAATGGGTTTTCATATTACCAGCATTTATCACCTATCCGCACGCTCGATAAATGTATGATCAATAGGAGGAGAGGCTCTGGCTACTGAGACCCACACCAATCCTTAGATCGGAGGACCAACCTGTATGAACCTGTATGAATGGAGTGGTAGGGAGCATGTGCGACCATCACTGTTATTGATAGCGATTACAGCAGTGGTCGCACATGCTCACTACTGCTCTATTCACACAAGTGACTATAGTACCTCCCTTGTAATTAATGGGGATCTGAGCGGTTGGGACATACAGCGATCATACTGTTACCCCCTAATCTGTCGATAGCTGATGTGTGTTTTTTTTATAGGACAATACCACTCACATTGTCAGATGGTTTTGTCAGGACTTATCAATTATCTTTTGTGCATGTTGGTCTACTGGCTCTTAAGGCCCCGTCACACTAAGCAACATCGCTGCTAACGAACAACTTTTGTGACGTTGCTAGCGATGTTGCTGTGTGTGACATCCAGCAACAACCTGGCCCCTGCTGTGAGGTCGTTGGTTGTTGCTGAATGTCCTGGGCCATTTTTTAGTTGTTGCTGTCCCGCTGTGAAGCACAGATCGCTGTGTGTGACAGCGAGACAGCAACAACTGAATGTGCAGGCAGCAGGAGCCGGCTTCTGCGGAGGCTGGTAACCACAGTAAACATTGGGTAACCAAGAAGCCCTTTCCTTGGTTACCCGATATTTACCTTTGTTACCAGCCTCCGCCGCTCTCACTGCCTGTGCTGCCGGCTCCTGCTCTGTGCACATGTAGCTGCAGGACACATCGGGTTAATTAACCCGATGTGTGCTGTAGCTAGGAGAGCAGGGAGCCAGTGCTAAGCAGTGTGCGCTGCTCCCTGCTCTGTGCACATTTAGCTGCAACACACATCGGGTAATTAACCCGATGTGTGCTGTAACTAGGAGAGCAGGGAGCAGTGCTCAGTGTGCGCTGCTCCCTGCTCTCTGCACGTGTAGCTCCGTGCACTGGTAACCAAGGTAAATATCGGGTTGGTTACCCGATATTTACCTTAAGCGGGCTTTACACGCTGCGACATCGCTAATGCGGAGTCGTTGGGGTCACGGAATTTGTGACGCACATCCGGCCGCATTAGCGATGTCGTTGCGTGTGACACCTATAAGCGATTTTGCATCGTTGCAAAAACGTGCAAAATCGCTAATCGGCGACACGGGGGTCCATTCTCAAAAATCGTTACTGCAGCAGTAACGAAGTTGTTCCTCGTTCCTGCGGCAGCACAAATCGCTGCGTGTGACGCCGCAGGAACGAGGAAGCTCCCCTTACCTGCCTCCCGGCCGCTATGCGGAAGGAAGGAGGTGGGCGGGATGTTACGTCCCGCTAATCTCCGCCCCTCCGCTGCTATTGGGCGGCGGTTCAGTGACGCTTCAGTGACGTCGCTGTGACGCCGCACGGACCGCCCCCTTAGAAAGGAGGCGGTTCGCCCGTCACAGCGACGTCGCCGGACAGGTAAGTATGTGTGACGACTGTTGTGCGACACGGGCAGCAATTTGCCCGTGTCGCGCAACAGATGGGGGCGGGTACCCACACTAGCGATATCGGGACCGATATCGCAGTGTGTAAAGTAGCCTTTAGTTACCAAGCGCAGCATCTTCCACGCGGCGCTGCTGGCTGGGGGCTTGTCACTGGTTGCTGGTGAGCTCACCAGCAACTCGTGTAGCGACGCTCCAGCGATCCCTGCCAGGTCAGGTTGCTGGTGGGATCGCTGGAGTGTCGCAGTGTGACATCTCACCAGCAACCTCCTAGCAACTTACCAGCGATCCCTATCGTTGTTGGGATCGCTGGTAAGTTGCTAGTGTGACTGCAGATATTGGAACAAAGGGGTGAAAATGGAGAAATTCAGCATGTCCAGTCCTTTGTTCCTGGGAAAGATAAGCCTTGTAAGGTGCATTTAGGTGACGATATTGTGCCTGTAGGTGCTGATATTGTGCCTGTAGATGCTGATATTGTGCCTTTAGGTGCTGATATTGTGCCTTTAGGTGCTGATATTGTGCCTTTAGGTGCTGATATTGTGCCTTTAGGTGCTGATATTGTGCCTGTAGATGCTGATATTGTGCCTGTAGATGCTGATATTGTGCCTGTAGGTGCTGATATTGTGCCTGTAGATGCTGATATTGTGCCTGTAGATGCTGATATTGTGCCTTTAGGTGCTGATATTGTGCCTTTAGGTGCTGATATTGTGCCTGTAGATGCTGATATTGTGCCTGTAGATGCTGATATTGTGCCTGTAGATGCTGATATTGTGCCTGTAGATGCTGATATTGTGCCTGTAGGTGCTGATGTTGTGCCTGTAGGTGCTGATGTTGTGCCTATAGGTGCTGATGTTGTGCCTATAGGTGCTGATGTTGTGCCTTTAGGTGCTGATGTTGTGCCTTTTAGGTGCTGATGTTGTGCCTGTAGGTGCTGATGTTGTGCCTGTAGGTACTGATGTTGTTCCTGTAGGTGCTGATGTTGTGCCTGTAGGTGCTGATATTGTACCTGTAGGTGCTGATGTTGTGCCTGTAGGTGCTGATGTTGTGCCTGTAGGTGCTGATGTTGTGCCTGTAGGTGCTGATGTTGTGCCTGTAGGTGCTGATGTTGTGCCTGTAGGTGCGGATGTTGTGCCTGTAGGTGCTGATGTTGTGCCTGTAGGTGCTGATGTTGAGCCTGTAGGTGCTGATGTTGAGCCTGTAGGTGCTGATGTTGTTCCTGTAGGTGCTGATGTTGTACCTGTAGGTGCTGATAGTGTGCCTGTAGGTGCTGATAGTGTGCCTGTAGGTGCTGATAGTGTGCCTGTAGGTGCTGATGTTGTGCCTGTAGGTGCCGATGTTGTGCCTGTAGGTGCCGATGTTGTGCCTGTAGGTGCCGATGTTGTGCCTGTAGGTGCCGATGTTGTGCCTGTAGGTGCCGATGTTGTGCCTGTAGGTGCCGATGTTGTGCCTGTAGGTGCCGATGTTGTGCCTGTAGGTGCCGATGTTGTGCCTGTAGGTGCCGATGTTGTGCCTGTAGGTGCCGATGTTGTGCCTGTAGGTGCCGATGTTGTGCCTGTAGGTGCCGACGTTGTGCCTGTAGGTGCCGACGTTGTGCCTGTAGGTGCCGACGTTGTGCCTGTAGGTGCCGACGTTGTGCCTGTAGGTGCCGACGTTGTGCCTGTAGGTGCCGACGTTGTGCCTGTAGGTGCCGACGTTGTGCCTGTAGGTGCCGACGTTGTGCCTGTAGGTGCCGACGTTGTGCCTGTAGGTGCCGACGTTGTGCCTGTAGGTGCCGACGTTGTGCCTGTAGGTGCCGACGTTGTGCCTGTAGGTGCCGACGTTGTGCCTGTAGGTGCCGACGTTGTGCCTGTAGGTGCCGACGTTGTGCCTGTAGGTGCCGACGTTGTGCCTGTAGGTGCCGACGTTGTGCCTGTAGGTGCCGACGTTGTGCCTGTAGGTGCCGACGTTGTGCCTGTAGGTGCCGACGTTGTGCCTGTAGGTGCCGACGTTGTGCCTGTAGGTGCCGACGTTGTGCCTGTAGGTGCCGACGTTGTGCCTGTAGGTGCCGACGTTGTGCCTGTAGGTGCCGACGTTGTGCCTGTAGGTGCCGACGTTGTGCCTGTAGGTGCCGACGTTGTGCCTGTAGGTGCCGACGTTGTGCCTGTAGGTGCCGACGTTGTGCCTGTAGGTGCCGACGTTGTGCCTGTAGGTGCCGACGTTGTGCCTGTAGGTGCCGACGTTGTGCCTGTAGGTGCCGACGTTGTGCCTGTAGGTGCCGACGTTGTGCCTGTAGGTGCCGACGTTGTGCCTGTAGGTGCCGACGTTGTGCCTGTAGGTGCCGACGTTGTGCCTGTAGGTGCCGACGTTGTGCCTGTAGGTGCCGACGTTGTGCCTGTAGGTGCCGACGTTGTGCCTGTAGGTGCCGACGTTGTGCCTGTAGGTGCCGACGTTGTGCCTGTAGGTGCCGACGTTGTGCCTGTAGGTGCCGACGTTGTGCCTGTAGGTGCCGACGTTGTGCCTGTAGGTGCCGACGTTGTGCCTGTAGGTGCCGACGTTGTGCCTGTAGGTGCCGACGTTGTGCCTGTAGGTGCCGACGTTGTGCCTGTAGGTGCCGACGTTGTGCCTGTAGGTGCCGACGTTGTGCCTGTAGGTGCCGACGTTGTGCCTGTAGGTGCCGACGTTGTGCCTGTAGGTGCCGACGTTGTGCCTGTAGGTGCCGACGTTGTGCCTGTAGGTGCCGACGTTGTGCCTGTAGGTGCCGATGTTGTGCCTGTAGGTGCCGATGTTGTGCCTGTAGGTGCCGATGTTGTGCCTGTAGGTGCCGATGTTGTGCCTGTAGGTGCCGATGTTGTGCCTGTAGGTGCCGATGTTGTGCCTGTAGGTGCCGATGTTGTGCCTGTAGGTGCCGATGTTGTGCCTGTAGGTGCTGATAGTGTGCCTGTAGGTGCCGATATTGTGCCTGTAGGTGCCGATATTGTGCCTGTAGGTGCTGATATTGTGCCTTTAAACCACGTATTGGTAAATATTTTCTAATCTGTGGTCATTTACATGGGCAGACTGGTCTCAGATTTGTACTGAACAATGAATGAAGTGCACTTGGGCTGCCATTGTTAACACAGAATGAAGTGCCATCAAGGTTGAGCATATTTTGTGCAGTACAAAAAAAAAAACATTTCACCAGACGAACATGCATTTTGCATATTCAGGTGATCTGCTGCCTGTTTAGACTGCACGATTATCGGGAAACTACTAAGGTGTATGCACACCTTTAGATTGTGCCATCAGTGTTTGGTGTGGTCTGATCTCCAGGACCCCCGCTGATCAGCACAGCAGACCACCTGTATGGGAGGTAGTCTCTGGTGCTGCAGCTCGCTCCATCCAAGTGCTGATAAGCTGCAGTACCTGTGATGGGGAGGCATTGCTCCCCCTAGTGGTGTCTGCAGGTATTCAAAATGTTAACTTTCAATTAGGATTAATCCTATCTAGCCGTACTACTAATGACTTTATATAGTTTTCCTGTCCCCAAAAGTATAAACTGCGATATAAAAAGAGCCGATCTAAACTTCATGTGATCAATAATAGCTAAGATCGTAAATCTGCTAAGTTCTGTAATTACGATTCTTGATACTTGTATTCTGTGTAAACCAAGATAAAATCCAAGATGTGTTAAAGTAAATACAAGAATAATTTCTTATGCCCGTAGATTGCTCTTTTCAGCTCTAACGCACCATTATGCTTCTATAAAAGTGAAGCCGCTCTTTGCTGACATGTGGTAACCAGATTTGCAGCGTCAACACGGTTTAGATATCCGAGGCATTCTCTTTGTTGTTGAGGTGGAGTATTCCAGTCAGTTTTTAAACATCCTCCCCCCACACATACACTTGGTATGACCCTTAATCCAAGTGCTTGGGTGAGTAATCCTCATGGTCATTTTCCAAAAGTGGTCAAGTCCTCCAAAGTATTGTTTTTCTCCTGATGGCATTCCATGCATTGTAGGCCAAATTAAGGAAACGTTTCAGGAAAGAGAAAAGAGCGAAGAGCGTTTCAAGTAATACATCATGTTCCGCTCTGTGTCTACGGGTTTTGAAACATATTTTGCTATAAGCGAAAAACAGATGGAGAAAGAGAGTCACGGTTGAGGTTATAGACGCCATAAAAAATAACTTTAGAGTTGCTGTCAGCCCATCTTTCCTTCAGATTCCCCCATGCTCACAGTTAGGTCCAGAAATATTTGGACAGTGACACGACTTTTGTCATTTTTAGCTCATTACGAAAACATACTCAAGATACAGTTATATAATCAATATGGGCGTAAAGTATAGACTCTCCGCTTTAAGTTTAGGGTATTCACGTCCTAATTGGAGTAAAAGTTTAGGAATTACATCTCTTTAATATGTAGCTTCCTCTTTTGAATGGCCCATACATAATTGGATTAATCAATCAAGCAGTAAAAAGGTCTGGAGCTGATTCCAGGTGTAGCCCTTGCATTTGGAAGCTTTTGCCGTGAACCCACATCATCAAAGGTGCCTTCCTCTGGATGAGTATGTCAGGCTATAGGTTTAACGCAATGGACTTGAGTCTACTTTCAACTTTAAAGACCATGAAACTCTCAGGCAGAGATCAGCCCATCTAAATGTATTTTCAAAAGGGTATGTGGTATAGCTTCAAGGTAAATTTGATACAAGAAGACCTCAAGATTGATGGCATATCAAGTCTTTGCTATCGGTATGTGATTTGTGTGGGTATGCTGTTCATTAGGCCTGAGCATTTGATATCAGTAAATCATTCTAATGGTTCATCCGTGCACAATCGGTCCAATCTCAGACCACAATGCAAAGATGGGCTGCGGATCTCCCGATTGAAGCTTGACAGTTTCATATATTTCTATGCAACTCTTGCTCTCCGTTCAGGAGAGGCACGACCACTCCATGCATTGTGGTCAGAGATCAGACCGAGGTATATGGACACCTCAATGAGCCCTTGGAATGGGTGTGGTGGGTCTCACAATTTGCTCCACAACAATGCTATTCTGGGAATACGCCATCAGTCTAAATCCCTTTTATGTGAAACTTGGCACACGTTATTGCGTTTCAGGCCAGTAAGTATCGTGACAACATCCCTTTACATTATTCTGTTTTGATAATTGTTTTAGTTCATTATAGCGGTGGGAAAAGTTTAAATTCTAAATATGTGTAACCTATAAATGCAGCAACTTCTGCAAATGCTAATAAATGTCTCATTTTAATTTTAGATTTCCTGTGGCTGTTAGTGCTATCATTTCCGTTGTATTAAAAAAAAACGTTCTTTTTATTATTTTCTTTTTTCATTCTCTGTAAAGATTCAGACTCCGGGGAAAAAGAGGGATTTGGATTTTCTAAATATTTAATATAAATAGTAAAGTCACAGTAAAGTGTAGCCCCTACCAAAGATTAAAATGTATGTGCATCGGCTGAAGGCAGTCAATCTTTTAACCGGTCTGCTCCAAACATCTTCTGCCTTCAGAATTGTCTTACTAGTGCCATTAACAGCCCAAGTGTTCATAGGAGATGCATGTTTTAAGCTACTTTCACACATCCGGTTTTTGTCGTCAGGCACTATCCGGTGTGTGCCTGATGCAATGGATCCGGCGCAGTTTGTGTGAAACCAGATGCACGTTTTTTGGGGGTTTTTTTACGGACCCAGCTTTTCTCCCATACCATGGATATAGAAAAATAACAGCGAGAGAGAGAACATTTTCTGACCAGAAAAGAATTTATACCACTTCTGGGCATGCTCAGTAGTGAAAAACTGGATCCGGACCATGATTCCGGCGTTTGCTGCCGGATCCGGCACCCATAGATTTACATTATCCAGCGCTCTGTGGTTTTTTGCCGTTGGAAAAAAACGTTCCTCTGTGTCCTTTCCGGCAGCTGGACTGACAAATTTTGCCAGTTACAGCAAAAACCGGATCAAACGTGAGGCCATGTGGCACAATCCGGCGCTAAAACAAGTCTGAGGAAAAAACGCATCCAGCGGCAACAAACACCAGATGCGTTTTTCCTACAAAGCAGCCTTAGCCTTAGTCAGATGGTTACACTAATATATACATGTGTGTGTAATAGACTGAAGTATGTTCCTGTAAACCAGTTTCCACACAAAGTAAGGATCCGCATGCAGCACAAAAGGAGAGGTAAACCGGGAACATGTAAAAGAAGGGCCTGACAATGGGGAGAGGGGTTACACCTAACTCACCAGTGCTGATAACAGAGCTCCCTGTCGTCCCTAGACAGGTCTTTCCCCCCATGTGCCATCACAAGCCTAGGCCCTGGCTGATCCTGGACTAGCCTGATTAAAAAGGAGCCCAGCAAGACACTAGTCTAAAGGTATCGTCACACTAAGCGACGCTCCAGCGATCCTACCAGCAACCTCACCTGGCAGGGATCGCTGGAGCGTCGCTACACGGGTTGCTGGTGAGCTGTCACACAGGCAGATCTCACCAGCAACCAATGACCAGCCCCCAGCCAGCAGCGACGCGTGGAAGCGATGCTGCGCTTGGTAACTAAGGTAAATATCGGGTAACCAACCCGATATTTACCTTGGTTACCAGCGCACACCGCTTAGCGCTGGCTCCCTGCACTCCTAGCCACAGTACACATCGGGTTAATTACCCAATGTGTAGTCTGGCTATGTGTGCAGGGAGCAGGGAGCCGGCACTGACAACGTGAGAGCGGCGGACGCTGGTAACAAAGGTAAATATCGGGTAACCAAGGAAAGGGCTTCTTGGTTACCCGATGTTTACTGTGGTTACCAGTGTCCGCAGAAGCCGGCTCCTGCTCCCTGCACATTCAGTTGTTGCTCTGTCGCTGTCACACACAGCGATCTGTGCTTCACAGCGGGACAGCAACAACTAAAAAATGGTCCAGGACATTCAGCAACAACCAGCGACCTCACAGCAGGGGCCAGGTTGTTGCTGGATGTCACACTAAGCAACATCGCTAGCAACATCGCTGCTACGTCACAAAAGTCGTGCCTCAGCAGCGATGTTGCTAGCGATGTTGCTTAGTGAGACGGGGCCTTTACTGCTAACATAAAGACAACATGAGGAAAGTGAGACAAACAAGGGAGTTAGATTAAGCAAAAGCTCCAATTCTTCTCCAGATAGGGAATCCACCACATCTACTGGAAAGATCACCACAGCTTTCTCCAGAGACATCTCTTTCACAGGGCAGCATAGAATGAACTATAGCCGGCAAAGGAGAGAGAGAAAGGGGTGGATTTCTATACCAAAAGGGCATGACTGCAGCTGAGATTAACAGGTATAAGTCAGTCTCAGCAGGATAGAAAAGAAACCTTAACCCCTCCAGCACCGAATGGAATTAAATACACTCCTACTCAGGCTGAACGATGAGCAGGATTTAAAGAGGATCTGTAATCAACTAAACGCTGTGACCTTCTGATCCCAGATCTCTCCCTGAGGTCTCAGACTCTGTATTCCTGCCAGTGTTTGATTAATGCTGCTTATGGTTCTGTCAGCATGAATCAGATAACACTTTCCCCACAAGATAAGCCATCATTGTATGATCATTATGATCATTGGGGTCTCAGAATTTTTGGCCCCCCCCACAGATTCACCCATTAGCAAAATTAAAAAAATAAATGGCACTTGCCTGAGTGATGCAGCCACTTTACTGTGCTACTGTCACAGTGACCTCCACTTAAGTGTGGCTGTGCCAGGTACTGCACTTGAAGAGAATACTCTACTGTGCTATGAGATACACAGAATAATATGAAGTACACATATAAATCATCAAAAGCTATGAATATCCATAACAAGGACAATTTAATTTTTAAAGGTGTGATCCTTATTACAGGTAATCTGTCACCATCTGAGCGCAGTGTGCGGTATGAGCAGAGACCGCGATTCCAGTGATGTGTCTCTTGGTTGTGCTTTGCCTTTTCAATTCAGTGTTTGATTAGCAGGAGATTATCACTACAGGACAACAATTCTAACCACACCACCAGCACTGATTAGCAGCGCTCTGTCACTGTACAATGTACACAGAAAGCTGTGATGTGGACGGGGGTTATACATAGCTCAGCAACTGAGCTCTTCTACATTAGCAGCACAGAAGATTGTGACTCATAACCACGGCATCCAGAAAACTAAGTGATAGATCGGTGGAATCAGGGTCTCTGCCTTATGATGCTTTCACATTACATGCAAAAACCCGCTAACAGATTCCTTTTAAGTAATGTATAAAAACACACAAAATACCGGTAATAATGATACAATTACCAGTCTCTTATAATATAATTATATTATAATTATATAATAATTATTCTTAGAGAGACCAGATTAGTACTAATGCATAAACCTCACAAGACTAAAAAAAGCAAAAGGAAAAGCAATCATGGACGCAAAATGGTTTATTACATAATACTGAGAATTTAAAGCTCCAGGCAAAATGTATGTTGAGGGCTTGTCCCTGTCTCCAGGCCGCAGGGTGATGTGTGCTATATAGAGAGTAGATTTCTGAAGCACGCAGTATTATGTAATGGATTGATACTGACCAAGTTCTTCCTTTTATTTAGTTTAGCTGATTAGTTTGTTTGTGTCAGGACAGATGTTTATTATTATACCCTTAGGACTGATAATTATGTTCCCTGTATTTTAGTATACTCTGTACCATCATTTTAGGCTGCTTTGGCTGCTTTCACACTACGTTTTTTTAGCATGCGTCATGAACGTTTTTTTGCTGCAAAAGCGGATCTTGTTTTTGCAAAGAAAAACACATGCAAACGCATGTGTTATTTTGCAGGATCCTGTCACTTTAAGTTTATGGGCGGGCATTGGAGTCATGTGATCGGGAGTGAGGGGAACTGAACGTGAAAGACTGGGAGCCGACATCTGACAGCTGCGGAGGCTCGTAACCAAGGTAAACATCGGGTAACTTGCTTGGATACCCGATATTTACCTTGGTTACGAGCGTCTGCAGCTGCTAGGAGCAGGGGTGCCTGCTCCCTGCACACGTAACCAAGGTAAACATTGGGTTACCCGATATTTACCTTGGTTACGAGCGTCCTCTGCTCTCAGGCGGGGGAGAGAGGGAGGGGGAAAGAGGGAAAGGGAGAAAGAAACTGATCACATGAGGCTGGTTTCTGGGCATGCTCAGTAGAGCAAGCAGGATCCTGTCTATCAGCATGCCAGCGTTCACATGCGTTTGCGTGCAGTATAGTCAGGATCCAGCAATTTGCAGTATTTGGACGCAGCTCAAAAACGCTACAAGTAGCGTTTTTGAAAAACGTTAAACTGCAAGTCGCTGGATCCTCACTATAACGCACGCAAACGCATGTTGACGCGACTTCATGCATTGAAATGAAAACGCATTTGCACTGGATCCGTTTTTGTGTTAAAAAAACGTTCATGACGCATGTTAAAAAAAGTAGTGTGAAAGCAGCCTTTCACACTTGCTTTGTTTTGCATCAGTTGCAATCCGTCGCCTTGAGAAAATACGCTATCCTGCAAATTAATTTGCAGGATTCAGTTGTTTCCCCATAGACTTGTATTAACGACGGATTGAAACTGATGGCATTGCGTTGCATCTGTCCCTTGACGGATCAGTCATGGAATGACTGACCGTCGGGTTGAAGCAACGCATAATACAACGTTGTTAGTGTGCGTCAAAAAAACAGACAGCGACAGATCCATCAGCATCTGTCGTTAGTTATATTGGAAGCCTAAGGGCACAGGAATCCGTCGTCATCCGTGAAATGACGGAATCAGGCGACAGATCCGTTTTTTTTACTCTGGGCATGCCCAGATCGACTGTAAATTCAATTTTGGTGACAAAAATATCTCTCTCCCATTGATATAGCTTTTCATTAGCAACTAATATGTGATAATAATAAAAAAAATCCGACGGATTCCGTTTTTTTTTTCTACTCACCGACACATCAGTTTACACACAATCTGTGCCGGATCCGTCTCATCAGTCACAAAACAGATTGCGACTGATTGAAAAAGATGGAAGTGTGAAAGCAGCTTTATGTGTTTTTAATAATGATTATACATTTTTCAAAAAAATCAGTTGCGATAGTTCTAGCTTTTTGTAGGGTATTTATTCAAGTACAGCAGGGGAAATAAGTATTGATCAATTATCTGAATAAATATATTTTGAAACATGCTGCTGACATGAATTTCTCCCCAGATGTTGGTAATTAGGCTGCTTTCACACCTCCGGTTTTAGCAGAGCCGGCCAATTCGGCTCTAAAACCTATGCAACGGATGCGGCGACAAAACCGCATCCTTTGCATAAGTTTTTTACATGCGTCCCGTCTGGGTTTTTGCCGCTTGCGGCAGGCTACTGAGCACGCGCAGTGGAAAAAAACGCATGCGGCAGCCGGATGCGGTGTTTGCCGCAGGACGCCGCATGCGGCATCCATAGACATGCATTGCAAATTGCGCTGAATTGGCCGGATGCGGCGCAATGCGGGTTTTTTTGCCAAACGTGCCAGGCAACGTTCCATCCGGCCGCCACATCGGCTAAATCTGCCGCATGCGGCAAAAACCGGACGGAACGCAAGCCCATGCGACACAATACGGCACTAATGTAAGTCTATGCAAAAAACCGCAACCGGCGGCAAAATAAAACCGGTTACGGTTTTTCTGCAAAGCGCCGGATTGTGCCGCACAGGAAAAACCGGATGTGTTAAAGCAGCCTAACCCAACCGATCCCCACCCCCCCCATGCAAGGAAAAACAAACCTCAGAATGTCCATGAATTTAGTGATCTGTAATAATGAGAAATGACACAGGAAAAAAGTAGTTAACATTTGAAGAATGAGAGGTGCAACCAGCTGAAATCTATCAGTACTTGGAACGCAATCTTAGTGAAAAATATCAGCTGGCTCAAAAAATGACCTATAAAAAGGTGAATCATTACCAAAGTGCCACACAAGAAACATCTGATGATAGGTAAAAGCAGTGAGCTGTCTCAAGATCGTTGCATCCTTATTGTTACAAAAGTTACTGATGGCATTGGTTGCAGAAGAATTTTTAAACTACTGAAGGTTCCAGTGAGCTCTATAGGGGCCACAGTCTGGAAGTGGAAAGAACATAATTTCACCATAAACTGGCCACGACCAGGTGCTCCCCGCAAGATTTCACACAGAGGAGTGAAAAGAATTCTTAGAATAGTTGTCCAAAAGCCAAGGACCACCTGTGGAGAACTACAGAAAGACTTGGAATCCACAGGTGCAATTGTTTTAAAGAAAACAATAAGTAATGCACTCATCCTCCATAGCCTGAACTCTCATCACGCAGGACTCCATTGCTGAACAAAAAGCATGTTCAAGAGCATTTAAGGTTTGCTCAACAACACTTAGACAAGCCTATGAAATACTAGGAGAATATAGTCTGGTCATATGAGACCAACATTGAACTCTTTGAGTGACATAATACACACGATGTTTGGAGGCCAAAAAGGCACTGCATATCACACCATATCAACAGTGAAGTGTCGAGGTGGTAACATCAGGATGTGGGGCTGTTTTTTCAGCATATGGCACTGGCAAACCATGTAATTGAAAGAAGAATGAATGGACAAATATACTGAGACGTTCTTGATAATAATCTGCTGCCATCTACCAGGATGATCAATATGAAACAAGGGTTGACATTTCAGCAAAACAATGATCCCAAACACAGCCAAAGAAGTGTTCAATTGGTTTCAGAGATAGAAAATGATGCTGCTAGCCGCTCACCTGACCTAAATCCAATAGAAAATGAATGGAAGGAAGTAAAGCTTCAGAGTTCATGGAAGGAAGCGACAGAACCTTCAGGATTTGAAGAGCATTTGTGTAGTAGAATGGGCCAGAATCACACCTGAGCAACGCAGGCGACTAGTTTGTCCATACAGGAGGCATTTTGAAGTTATCACCAATAAAGGCTTTTGTATGAAGTATTAATAAATATCGGTAAGCTTGTTCAATACTTTTTCTCTGTCATTTCTCATTATTACACATCACTAAATTTATGGACATCTATGGTTTGATTTCTTTTCTAATGTAGATAACTATCCTTATTCTAAAAAATTATGTTTATCCCTTTTTGTCTATGACCTACTTGATATGGTTTGATTTCTTTGCCTGTATGGATTGGATGGCTTGTTACCAACATCTAGTGAGAAATTCATGTCAATAGCACCTTTAGAAATATGTTTACTTGGAAAATTGTTGACATTTCCAATTCTTATTTTACCCTGTAATTACATATTTGGTGTATATTATAGGCCAGCCATAGTACTGTGCTATGACACACTATATCATGAGCTGCACATTGTACTGAACTGTTAGAAATCAGTGAATTGCTCTATTCGGCTGCAAAGGGTTTCCTCAAGCATATTCGGTTGGGGAAAAAAAAGGGAAAAGAAAAACAGTGGTGGATCCTGTGACAACCAATCACTTGCTGACATTTTTTGCAAAAGTGAAGGCAATGTGTGAGCAGCTACTTGTAGCTTTCTTAGAACTAGTCATAAATGACTCCGGATATGTTTACCAGGTACAGAAATGCAGCCTATCAAAGGGAATTACATGAAGAGCCATTCCTACAGGGACCCAGAACTGCGCTCCATGTAAATACGCAGCCGCCTTCCACTTGTGGCTTTTTTTCTATTATTGTATTGCTCACAATCACAAAGTGGGAGATATTTCTAGGTATATTTATATGAAAAATATATGAATATATACAATAAATGGCCAATTTAGTAGACACCTCTCTAGTAGAATGTCGGACCTCACCCCCTGAACCGCAGCACTTCATTGTGGCATAGACTGCACTGGGTGTCGAAATGGAAATATTAACGCGTGTGGACAGGATAGCTGCTGGCAGTTGCTGAAGAATAAATGGAGGTAGTGCCATGCTCTACTCATCCAGAAATGTCCCAAAGGATTACAATCTGGAGACCGAAAACAAAAGAAGCAGCGAAAAGTCATCATGTTCCTGGAACCAAATGTGCCATCGTCCTTCTGCCATAAGGTAAGTATTAGACTCCCCTGCCCCCCCCCCCCCCCCCCAACAATCTGGGGCTGCCCTTTTTGTTTTATAAAAGAGTGGGCATCTCTAGACTGGTTAGTTTTCTCAATAAAAGTAATTGATAAAAGTGTGCAGAAGGAGCCCTAATGTCCCTCAAACTTTCAATATGTTTAGATCCCACAAATATTCGCGGCGCCGCTCACCATGAAAGCGAGAGATCTCTGGTGTTGTTGCAACATCTCGCTTCTTGCATCCGCAGAATCTTCCACTATCATTGCGAGAGGAGTTGCGGCCGTATTGAGACCTCTCAACACAGAAGTTCAGCTATGACTTTTGATAGAAAGTCAGGTCCATTTAAAGAGGACCAACCACCAGGATTTTCATATATAAACTAAAGCCAGTGCTATACTGGCACTATCATGCTGATTCTATACATACCTTTAGTTGTGAGATCGGATGTATACTTTCTGAAATACAGGCAAAGGTTCAGGTAAATTCAGGTAAAGCTTGTGAAATGCACTGTTACTTCATTGATAGATGCTGCAGGATATGTAATGGGTGGGTTGGGTTTTGCTGGTTATTCCCGCCCCTGTTTGCCTGCCTGTCCTTTTTCCCCTGTCCCTGTTATTACAGAGGGAAGGAAGGCCAGGCATGCAGACAAGGGTGGGAATAACTAGAAAAACCCAACCCACCTATTAGGTATTCTGCAGCACCTATCAATCAAATAACGGTATATTTCGCAAACTTTACTTGCCTGTATTTCAGAAAGTATACATCCGATCTCACAACTAAAGGCAAGTATAGAATCAGCATGATAGCGCCAGTATAGGACTGGCTTTAGATTATATAGGAAAATCCTGGTGGGTGGTCCTCTTTAAGACATATTAGGGTTTCTTCTGAGCATGTTTCACAATATATTTAGATAAATCACCAGTCTGGGACTGCCCACTCTTTTGTTAAAAAGAGCAACTCCTCCAGACTAGTAATAAGGAATCAGTATCTGATCATTATCATTAATTAGGATTGTAATGGATGCAACTCATATTGCTAATATTGTCTTCTTTCACCCGCTTTAAGCCCTGTGGACATCACTTTTGAGGCCTACAATTGGGATATAGGCCTACAGTTACCAGATAAACGCCAAAACTGCATTCTTTTTGCCTCCATCACATTGATTTTGTTTTGTTTTTTTCTTACTCTATAGAAAATTGTAGTTGTCCATGTTATGTATACACAGACATTCCCGAAAAACCATGTACTGTAGAGCATGGAATTTTATGGGCGACATGTGCCTGTGCGGTGGTTGTGGTGCCCCATCGGAGGTATACGTCAGGTGTTATTACTCACTTGGACATTTGACGGGCGGCCCTGACGTGATATGAGCAGTTTGTCGGCTGGTGACAGCTCAGCACTTGCTTCCAGTAAGGCTTATGGCAGTTCAGTTACTATGGAGGCTCCTCTCTCTGTATTTTCACACCAGATATCCCGTATCTGCTAGTTCTCAACACAAAGTTCCTTTTTTTTTTCTGAGCGACGACTCGCATTGTTTTCGTATCTCAAGTTGTCCCGTTGCTGACCGCACAAACGTTACACTTCTCTAAATTTTAGCATGTCAGAATACATTTTACATCTTTTTCCATTTATTTTATTTCTAGAATTAATTAATTTGAAGAACTAATACAATATAACACTTCATAGGTATAACCAGTAAAAAGAAAAGCTATTCTCTTTAA
Organism: Anomaloglossus baeobatrachus; assembly: GCF_048569485.1. Taxonomy (NCBI): domain Eukaryota; kingdom Metazoa; phylum Chordata; class Amphibia; order Anura; family Aromobatidae; genus Anomaloglossus; species Anomaloglossus baeobatrachus. The sequence continues at coordinate 228,993,298 of NC_134359.1, read as the reverse complement.
AGGGAATCTGTCAGCAGGTTTTTGCTTCCTCATCTGAGAGCAGCATACTGTAGGCAAGGAGACTCTGAATCCAACGACGTATCACTTAGATTACTAGCTGCAGCCTTTCTGAGACGATCAGTATTTTTAGATTTAGCGATGTAGCAGAGCTTAGAGAGCTGAACCGCTCACACCAGTCTCTGTATAATGATTGTACATTGACCGTGAGGTGTCAATCTAGGAGAGTGCGTGCCGGACTGCTGTGCGCAAGACAATGTCATCCAAGCAATGAGAAGTCCTGCTGCTTAATCAAAGAAAACAGCTAGGACCTTAACAAAGACAGGCATCCCTGAGTTCTATGTTTTAACTTTTGCAGCATGCTATCTTAAGATTACATAGCAAAAACCTGCTGACAGAGCCCCTTTAAAGGGGTTGTCAAATGTAGTTGGTGGGGGTCTGACACCTGGCATTCCCACTGATATCCTGTGATTAGGCCTGAAGCTGAGTAATGCACATTAGCTCCTTATCAAGAGAATCAGAGCTGATCTGCGGCTCTCGGCAGTAGTTGCTACAGATCGCCGTGCTGATCTTCTCTGTTCATTGCTTACATTTGATCACCACTTGATTTAATAACTGCTGATCAGTAGGGGATGCTGGATGTTTGACCCCTACCTATGTGATATTGATGGCCTATCTTAAAGGGCATAGAGTGAGGGTAAGGCTGGGGCCACACGGGGATTACTGCGATCCCCTTGCATGACACGCGTCTCGCGCTGGCAGTATAGCAGAACCGAATGTCATGCGAGTGTCCCTGCGACTGAGGTCCGACTGTGCGAGCAGACCTCAGCTGCGGGGGGCGGGCCGGCTCTGAGGAAGGGAGGGAGGGATTAATCTCCCTCTTTCCTCTGTAGCCGGCTATTGCCAATTTCGCACTGCACTCATGGTACACCGGTATACCGTGAGTGCAGTGCAGTGCAATTTTTCTCTCACCCCATAGACTTGAATGGGTGCGAGAGAAAGAGTCTCGCATTACAGTCGCAAGATGCTGCGATTGTTTTCTCGGTCCGATTAGGGCTGAGAAAATAATCGCTCATGTGGGCTGACACACAAGCTAATTTTGGTCCGAGTGGAATGCGATTTTTTTTTTTTTTTTTTTTTTTTTTATCGCACTCCACTCCCACCGATTTTCATGCCGTGTGGCTTAGGCCTAAGTGATGCTCTACCCAAGGGAGCCTCGTTATGCTTTATATAATGGGGTCCAGCGTCTTTTAGTAAGGCCAGCTTTACACGTCAATGTTGTCCATATGGGCTTGGCCACAAGTCTCTTGTCTGGTCTTCTAAAGCCTCATAGAGTTATGAGACTGCTGAACTTGGGTCGGGAAATTTGCAGCCAGGCCATGCATCTTTATCCAACTACGGACTGTGAAACCGGCCTTACACTTCTGTGCATGGATCTCTGGTGTGATCACCGTAAAGGCAGTCTTTTCAGTCTGTCCAATAATTCCACTGCCCAAAGTCATGATTAGTTTTTTTTAATCCACTTGGTTCTTGATTATGTGTCATTTCTAGTGTTGAGCGGATCCGAACTGTAAAAATCCGGATCCGCGCGGTTTCAGCGTCCGATCCGGGTCCGACCCGGATGCGGGAATCCGGCTGCACGATCCGGATCTGGGATTTTTTTTTTTCTCTCCTCTCTCTCTCGTCCCGGATCCGCTCCCCATTCACATACATGGGTCCGGATCGGATCCGGACTTCTTTTCCAACCCGCGATTGATCCGCCGGACCCGGATTATGACAAGTCCGCTCAACTCTAGTCATTTCTAGCTCTGTACTTATCATTACTGTTGTGGAGTCTTCTGTCATTTTGTTTCTTTTTTTTTTTTTTTTATAAATGATCTATACTTAATAAATTCATGAAACACACTCATAAGGGCCTCATCCATTCTGTAGGTCGCCCTGCCTGTGTGCACACTCATGATTTCTGTGGAGCTATCTAGACGTTGGTAGTGGAGGTTGGGTGGATTCTCACAATCCTTTCCGCCATTTGGTTTTGAGAACTCTAGCTGATATCTGTATAAAGAGTCACAAAAATGCCATAAAATATTTACTACCGTATATATCTGAGGTTACATTGCCCCATGGTGGATAAATCGGAACATGTGCTGTGCTATTTTGCGTCTGCTGCTGTCATTTGGCTGCTACGACAATTACAATATGACAACTATGTCGGTGTGACCATTCTCTGTACTTGTCCTTACCTATGCCCGTGATACCACCATAATGCCCCGATTTCCAGAAACCATAAGACCTCATGCAGTGTAGTGCACTGATTCTTATTTTTTTGATCCCATACTCTACACTCCCATTTACCAATATCTGTGTGCCATAATGACTGAAAACCTGAAACCTTGCAGCCATGCTGCCATTTTTAGCCTTTGCTCGCTCTCACATATGTCCGTTCCCTCTCCACCACCTTCTCTTTTTATAGCTTTCAATAGCTTCTTTCTTGTGCACCGCTTCCTTCTAGGACATCTCCGAGAATTTACAAATGGAAAGAGATAGCAGCCAAAAGAAAGTTACTACCGTGTTTTCCCAAAAATAAGACATGGTCTTATTATTTTTTTATGCGAAAGATGAATCATAGGAAATTATATTTTCTATGATGCTATACATATAGCTGGGGTGATTTAGGAAAGCCTGCACTCGCAGGGGGTTGCACCCGGTGGCCCTTGAGGTCCCTTCCAACTCTACCATTCTATGATTCTATGATGAGGTAGGGCTTATTTTAAAGGGATGCCTTTTTTTTCTATGAACAAAAATCAACATTTATTCATGTCACACATATATAATAAAATGATGTATGTAGTCACTTTTGGGATATACTGTATATTCACTCACTGCACATACACATGTATATTCACACACATAGACATGTATACACACACACTGCACATACATTTATATACACACAATGCACATACTATACACACACTGTACATACGTGTGTGCGTGTGTGTATATATATATACGGTATATATATATATATGTGTATATATATGTATATATAATATATATACATATATATATATATATATATATACATATACATACATATATACACATATACATATATATATATGTATGTATATATACATATACATATATACACATATACATATATGTGTATATATATATATATATATATATATATATATATATATAATTTTACACACACACACAGTGCACATACATTTATATGCACACACACTGCATATACACACACTGTACATACACATGTGTATATACACATACACTACACATACACACACTGCACATATCATACCAGCCCGTCTCCTATTTAGTTCCTCTAGACTCCCACAGCTAATGGACCTTTGGTGAGATCATGGTCAAATGACCGTGTTATCACCAAAGTTCCTTAAACTCGGAGTAGAAACACTGGGAACCCCAGAGAGTGGAGGCCCTGAGAAATTTCCCAGCTTGCCCCCCCTTTTCCTCTAACACCGGCGCTGCTTACCAGCCTGTTTTCTCTTCATTTCCTCTAAACTAGTGCAGTTAAAGGACATTTGGTGACATTGTGGTCACATGACTGTTTTGTCACCAAAGGCCCTTAAGCAGACTTAACCTCAGAATAAAAATGCTTGGTGCCCCTAAAGTGGGGGTCATAAGAAGTTACCCAGTTTGCTTCCCCCCTCATACCCAAATGCTGGCCCTGACTGTAACTAGGGCTTATATTTGGATTGCTTAAAATCTGTAAAATCATGCAATGACATATTTTCTGGGAAACCACGGGATGTAGCAAACTAGACAGAACAGATTACAGATCTCAATCTGGTATTGGGGTGAATAAAGGTCCAGTCACACATAACGAGACCGTTACTACGTCACAGTTTCCGGATCGTTATTATAATTGTTGGTGAGATCGTTGGTGAATGTCACACAGTCATTTTCCCAACGACTTTAGTAACGATGCAGCGACCTGTATAACGATCTCGTTGGTGGTTGGGACCCTGTCATACAGCAGCTATGTAACTATTCCCACCTCGAATAGGGGCGTAGTGTTTGACGCTGTAAGCCACATAGGCATGCATATGCGTCACCTTTTCCACACCCCTCTGCTCCGATGGGTGGCCAATACTGAGTTCTGATAAGGCGGGCGGCCTAGAAGGCAACTTTGTATCTCTTCATCCTTTGTCCCTTTCTGAGCCTTGCTTTGAGGATAGAACCTGCGACTCCACCCGGATTCATTTGTACTTTGTTCCCGGTTGCTTGCTTGCTTTTCGGATCGAAGCTGCATCTGCACCCGTATTCATCCCTCCTTCATTCTATCCTCAAAGCAAGGCTGAAAAAGGAACAAAGCATGAAGCGATACCCAATCAGAACGCAGTACTGTTCTCAGCGCCAACCAATCGGTGCAGAGGGGGCGTGGAAATGGTGACGCAACTACACGCCTGCGTGTCACACTTTAAGTTCTCATCTAGGTCGTTAACGAGATCATTGGTAGGTGTCAAACATACAGATCCATCCTGCCCAGCAGGACTCCAACGAGCCAAAAATGGCCCAGGACATTCAGCAACAACCAACGATCTCACAGCAGGGTGCGGATCCTTCGTACATTTCAAACATAACGAGATCGCTGGTGAAGTCGTTGTTTCGTCACAGAAACTGTGATGTAGCAACTATGTCGTTAGCGATCTCGTTATGTGTGAAGTGGCCTTGACACCCTTGTAAAGTAATTGTCTTCTGCGATATTTGCCCTAATACAAACTGTGATACAAAATGATGATATAATGTATCGATACAGGCCCATTGTCCATCTAATGTTTTTGGAGCCGGGTACACAATCACTGATGTCTGCCCTATAGTAACTCTGCGATCTGGTGAGTTATATCATCACCTGTCCGATCCTTGGTTTCTCTGAAGATAAGTAAGTACAGAGGTGTGTGCCAGTCACTTTCTCCCCTGCTCTGTTACAGCAATGAGTATAAAGGACGTTGGTGGTGATAACTATCAGCTAAAAGGTCCGCTCAACAAACACATCTAAGTCTGGTAGATACTGAATTATTCACTTACCCAGTAAAGACTATACCAATACCAGAGTGTGCCCTATATTAACCTCTTAGAAGGTGATACTCTTACACAAAGCTGTGAAAGAAGAGGCGGATATATACATTTAGCTGATTAGCCACATATCACCATTTTACTACTAGATTAAGGCCCAACATATGTCTAACGACAAAGAACCGTAATAAGTTATACATTAAAGGGAACCTGTCACCAGTTTTTTAGTGTATGAACTAATCCCACCACCTTCTTTAGCACCTATGCTGCATTCTAAAAAGTGGTACATTATATATATAATTGCCATCCTTCCGATGTGATTAATGTGGATCACGCGCCCTGCGTCATCCACACAGCCGGACAGGATCTCGCGCCTGCGCAGGGAGCTTACGGTGCAGTGCAAAGCCTAAGTGCGAACCGCAATCTCCCTGAGCAGGCGCGAGATCTTGTCCGGCTATGTGGGTGACAAAGGGCACATCAATCACATCGGGAGGGTGACAATTACCAGCGGGGAGGAGGGACATGAGCCACGGCAAAGACACCCATCGGACTGGACCGGTCACATTTGCATACAGCTATTCAAAAGTTTTTTAGGGGGATATCCAGGGAGGTCAGGGCATAATATACCACTTTTTAGAGTGCAGCATAGGTGCTAAGGAAGGTGGTGGGATTAGCGCTCACACCAAAAAATTAGTGACAGGTTTGCTTTAAAGTGGTAGTCCGCCATTATAAAGAAAAGAAAAAAAGGACAAGGACTTTTTTTTTTTCCTTGCATCTTTATTTTAAGTAAAAATTTATTTTTTAGAATTTTTTTAATGTGCGAGACAATTTTATTATGGCTTCGGCAACATTATTACACTCGTTTTTTAAGCCCTTATCATTTTTTAGTTTGTTAGACATTGTGGACATTGTTTATTCCACTCACTTGTATAGTGCCTATAATTTCCACACTGCTTTAGGCCTGTTTCACACGTCCGTGTAAAACGGACGTTTTTCACTGGCGTGTTAAAAACGCATATGTCCCTCTGTGTGCCGTGATTCACTACACACATGTTTTCTCCCTGTGCTATCCATGATAGCACATGGAGATCAGGTATTCCAAACTCACCTGAATCTCCTGCTCTGCTGTGTCCGGCCACTGCTGTGTCACTGCTGCAGCTACTCCCCGGGTCGGCTGTTCAATGCATATTCCTTAGTAATTAGCCGGCTTTGAAGCAAGAGGTAGCAGCGGCCGAACACAGCATCTCTAAAGAAGGTGAGTATAAAAAGCTTTTTATTGCAAAGATACTTTTTTTTTCTGGTACATGTTTCACGGATCACACCATAGTGTGGTCCATGGGACATTAGTGATGCCAGAAAAAAAGGACTTGTCTCCGTGCGGAAATCATGGACACGCGTGTACGCCGCACGGAGACACGGTCAGTGAAAAATCACAGATGTCTGCAGAGACCCATTGATTTTAATAGGTCTGCGTATGTCCGTGATTCTGGTACGTATGAAAACTGTCACCAGAATCACTGACGTGTGAAAGAGGCCTTACAGATATAAGAATTACTGTTACTTGAGTGTGGGATCAAAGCGGAGTATATGGAGAAAACTCACGCAAACACTGGGAGAACATACAAGCTTCTCACAGATGGTGCCATTGGTGGGACTTGAACCCAGGATCCCAATGCTCCAGAGCAATAGTACCAACCACTGAGCCACCGTGTGTCACATGGTGTTTGGCTTTAAACTCACTGAGTGTCATGGCGGTATCTGACTCTGTTCACATGGCAGAATGACACTGCACATTGTTTTTTCTGGTACTTCTGAGTTGCACAGACAGGCTCGGACATCGTCAGGCTTGCATGAGTTAATTTCTGCTAGCCTGCTGATTACCTCTTGGATCACATGTTGTGGGAGACCTATCACAGTTACTTCCTGCCTTGATAAGATGGTGGAGCAGGTCTTCCCATGCAAACTATAGCTTTTACTAAACCAGTCTGTGTGCCGTTGTATGTCTGTTCTGCTGGTGATTGTATTGATTTGTGCTTGGAGTTGTTCTGGAGTTCTCCCCATTGTCTTGATGTTTTCTTCCTGCTCTTATTTTCCTCCTAAGCTTTTTTTTATCTTATACCTCCTGTGTGTGGATGTCACAGGATAGTGATTTGGTTTCCCCTGTTTGTCTATTCCTGTCAGCTTTATCACTCCTAGACAGTCCCCCCCCCCCCAGGAGTTGGGGACAGGGGTGTATAAGATCGGGTCAAGGAAGGCGGTCCAGATATCCTCACCATCAGAGGTAACTGTAGGATTAGGGATAGCTAGGGTCCCCTAGAATAAGGACCAGTCTAGGAGCCCTGGCCCCCTCATACCCTATGACACTGTGCTGTCCATTGCAAAATCTTTGCTCAATTATAGCCCAGTACTTTTTTGGAGTAAAATTTTTTGAAGACTAACATTCAATACCACATTTTGCAAAAAAAAAAAAAATAAAAATGCACAAATAAAGCAAAAGATAAAAAATTGCAACAAATTTATCCCATGTCTTGAGCAATTTTTGTGAATTTGGCTCAATATTTGCTATAACATAAAGAATGACATAAATGCTTAAACCCCCCCAACCACAGATGAAGCTGGCGCTGTAGACCTTGTCCTCACAATCGTTGGGGGTACCCCATTTAAAGTGGTAGCATGTCCTAGCGATATGACATCACTTTATAAATTGGGATTTCATTACATATAGTTTGAAATCAAGTAGAAGAGCTTTTATTCTCTCTATTTGTCTAGGATGTTTTTGGAAATGGCCTTTGTGTTTGTTTTTTATGTGCAGTCTCCGTGCATTGATTTGATGACGGTCTATCCAGGAAAGGGAAGTTGTCTCAAATAATGTTTTTTTTCTCCTTAACAGAAGCAAATAAGATTATTATTCACAACAAATAATAAAGTGAACTCCGTGATGTCAGTAGTGACTTCAGAACAGCACGGCATTGTTCAGGCACCGACGAAGTGTCTATAAACTCAGCAAGCGCTGAACATTCTGTAAATATCACACTTGTGCCCACCGTGCTATCTTCAGCTGCTTGCTCCAGATTGCTTTTATGTATTGGACACAGGCCGCTCTGCTTGCATGCATGTCATTTCCCTTGTTAGAAATTATGTCAGCAGCCATCAGTACAGTCAACTGATAGTCATTGTATCTGGGACTCTTGGCAGGAGGTCCCGGAGGGGAAGGAACAGATGCTGCTGGCATTTCAAGCATTTCTTATATTCTTTTATTATTAAAAATGTTTTTTTTTTGTAGAATTCCACCTTTCCGTACTAGTATTGGTATTAAAAACCAATGCCTGCACTGTTCATGTTCATTTAAAGTAGCACTATATTATTTCAGCTAGTTGTCTCTTTCTGTATAGAAATGTATGGTATACTTCCCTATCAAGGTGTGACACCAGTGGCTTTATGCTCTCTGAAGAGGGTCTCTATCTCTGTCATCAGAACTGCATTAACTATAAAGGTTCTCCAGAAGGGATGAGAGAAACTTATATCAAAGATAATGATGATGACTGTACAGTGCCTCTCACCCAGAGTGCGTTGTGTCTTTATAGAAAATGATAGGTATACTTCCTTATCAAGGTGTGACACCCGTGGCTTTATGCTCTCTGAAGAGGGTCACTATCTCAGTCACTAGAACAGCATTAATGGTTAAGGTTCTCCATAAGGAGTAACAGAAACCTATATCAATGATAATGATGATGACTGCACAGTTCCTCTCACCCAGAATCAGTTGTGTCTTTCTCTATAGAAATTTATAGGTATACTTCCCTATCAAGGTGTGACACCCGTGGCTTTATGCTCTCTGAAGAGGGTCTCTATCTCAAGTAGCCAGAAATGCATTAACTGTAAAGGTTTTCCACAAGGGGTGACAAACACTTATATCAAAGATAATGATGATGACTGCATAGTGCCTCTCACCCAGAATGAGTTGTGTCTTTCGCTATAGAAATTTATAGGTATACTTCCCTATCAAGGTGTCACACCCATGGCTTTATGCTCTCTGAAGAAGGTCACTTTCTCAAGTAGCCAGAAATGAATTACCTCTAAAGGTTTTCCACAAGGGGTGACAAAAACTTATATCAAAGATAATGATGATGACTGCACAGTGCCTCTCACTTGTTTCTTTCTATATAGAAATGTATGGTATACTTCCCTATCAAGGTGTGACACCCATCGCTTTATGCTCTCTGAAGAGGGTCACTATCTCAGTCACCAGAATTGCATTAACTGTAAAGGTTCCCCACAAAGGGTGACAAACTTATATCAAAGATAATGATGATGACTGCACAGTGCTTCTCACCCAAAATGAGTTGTCTTTCTCTATAGAAATTTATAGGTATACTTCCCTATCAAGGTGTGATACCCATTGCTTTATGCTCTCTGAAGAGGGTCACTATCTCAGTCACCAGAATTGTATTAACTGTAAAGGTTCTCCAGAAGGGGTGAGAGAAACTTATATCAAAGATAATGATGATGACTGCACAGTGCCTCTCACTCAGTTATGATATAGGAGATCACAGTTGAACCTCCCTGACTGTGTATTTAGAATTCATTGGTTTATTTTCAGAGAATGGGGAATCATCATTGAATTGATAAAAAGAACTTATATGTAGGCAGAAGGCTAGCAACCAATATGGAGGCTGAAGGGGAAAAAAATCTGGAGGCCTACATGGAAATAACTATATAGTATATGTGAAGTGCACAGTGTGACAGTGTCAGGTGTGGGGTGCAGTTATAGAAGAAAAGAAAAACTGTGAATTCTTTAAAACGCTATAGTTCATAAACTTTTTTTACCATTTTTGAACCTGATGTACTCTGGGGCATATAGGGGTGGGGGTTGGGCTTGTTCACAGACAGACAGACAGACACAGACAGACAGACAGAGACACACACACACACCAATATACATATCAGATGTTCAATTCAGTGTCCGTAATCTCTTGGAAATAACATAATGAGCGGACCTGTAATGCTTTTTCATTATTTATATGGATACAACTTTTGGTTAATATAGGTAGCGGTGCCCGTGTATATGGGAATGAGCTGCAGTACCAGGAATGGCCACACTCATCTATTCGGCACTGTACCTGGTACTGCTCTTCTTGCCTGTGTCAATGGTGAAAGGAAAGCAGAACCTTCTCCGGTCAGGGACAGGTCATGAATATTTCAGTCTTCAATAATCCTTATAATACCTGATTGGAGATATTTACCCCTGGTAGAACAGACCACTAGTCTTGTAATTGAGGAATTAAGCTTTTGTGTAACTACAACTCCCAGCATTCCCTGGCTCTACGGCAGATGTGGTTGTAGCTCCATAAATGTGCCAACATTTAATTTTATATTTTGGAAACATCTTGTAACGGGAGCAGGAACAAGCACGGTCATTGTAATGTAAGGATGATGGGAGTCACACTGCTGATGGATGGTATATGTGCTTTGAGTGTATTTTATAGACATGGTATCATAGAACATGTTACGTAATGACTGGCAAGTGTGAGTCAGACTGTAACCGCGTCTCCTCCTCTGTTTTACAGTGCTTCAACTGCGTCTGCAACAAAGGCGAACACGAGAACAACTTGTAGACCAGGGCATCATGCCACGTAAGTCAACCACATACCCACCCAAAACCCATTTCCCTCCTTATTAAAGGAGCAGCAGCGGGAAACGGTTATATTACGGGTAAAGTATGCATGTATATAGAATAAAAAACTTCTAAAGAGACGTTAATAAAAAAAATATATAAATTCTGCTCTCGGTCTATCTGTTCAGGAGAGCGGTGTCTCACTGTAGAAGCATACAGGTAGTCATAATAGCACTACAGCGGTAGGCCCTGTGCACACCTTGCATTTTTGTTGCGTTTTTTTCCTGAATGATTTCCTAGTTTCGGCAAAGTGAGTGCGGTTCATGAAGGCTCATGCGCATAATGCTTATATTTTCCTTGCAGATTTACAGCAGCCGGTCAATTCTTGCTGCAGTTTTCACCCAAACTAACCAATGGGGAAAAATCTGCTACCAAAATGCTTAAAAAAAACGCAACAAAAACATTGCAAAAGAATGCTACGTTTTTCCTGCCTGCCTGCTTTCCTGCTTGCTTTGTAACACCATTTATTTTATTTGAGTTAGCCATTAAAAGGTATCAGATCTACAAGATTACAGTTTTGTTTCTGTCACTGAGAGCAATCAATCATTTTATAGTTGGCTAACATGGTACCAAAACTTTTTTCTTTCCTGGCTGCCGGAACCTCGGGATTTGCAGCAAAATTTTCTGTTGCAAATCCTGAACCTGTGTACATGAAGGCTAGGGCCACACGAGCGTATGGCATCCGATGCGAGAGCATCAGATAAGCTAATGACCCCCGACTCCGGCTCTGCTGCGAGTGTAAGCAGAGTGTCATTATACTGTAATCCGATCTTGCGATCAGAGCACAGCTGCGGAGTAGAGGGAGGGATTAATCTCTTCCATTGTCAGCTGATGCGATAATCGAACTGCACTCCGGTGTCACCCGAGTGCAGTCCGATGTTTCACTCGCACTCATGGACTTTTATGCACGTGAACTGTCACTTGCATCATGCTGCGATTGTTTTCTCAGTCCAAATAGGGTTGAGAAAAAAAGTCGCTGCTGAAAACTGCCCCATAGAGTATTCAGTGTTGTTTTTTTTTTTTATTGCATTCCACTCGTCCGATTGTACTCGCTGTGTGTCTTTACCCTAATTGTACAAGTAACGTACTGGAGAACGAATATGTTTCAGACATTAATGGGTTATTTTACCACTTAGACGTTATGACTAGTGATGAGTATGTGTGCTCGCCACTGCTGGTTACTCAGTTGAGCATCAGGGCGCTCTGGTACTTGCGGAGCTCGTCTTGAGTACCGCGGGTGCTCAGATGTTTCATGTGTGAAACAACAACCACAACAAACAGGCTCGCTTCACTGCATGATGTGTGCAGGTACCAAAGGAAGAGCCATTCGCAGTCTTTGGCTCTCACTGGGGTTCCTACAACATTTTCAGATGTAGTGTGTTAAAAGAAAAAAAAAACGTCATCCCTCCCCCCTAGAAACGCTCTCTTTACGGCTGGCTGTATGTGGTCAGAGAGACTAACTGCCCAATCAGTGACCGCCATTATACTCTTTACCCGAGTTGAGCACTTTCAGAGCATCTGACCAGCTTGGCTCGAGGACCAAGCACCCGAACATTTTAGTGCCAGCCCAGCTCTAGTTATCACCTCTCTAAAAAATGGGCGATTACTTTCTGATCAGTCGGAGGGAATCCGACCATTAAAAACCCCACCGATTACATGAATTTTGAAATTGCCGGTCTGAATGGAGCAGTGGCTGGACATGCGCATCACCGCTCAACTCATTCTCTGTAGGATTCCCGGCGATAACCAAGCACAGTGGTTTGCTTTCTCCACCAGTCCCATAAAGAATGAATAGAGCATTGGTGTTCTCATTTGGCCAAATAAGGCTCTGGAGGACACGCTTCTCTGGATCAGAGGGTCCCACCAGTCGGACTCTAGCAATTGATCAACAAGCTGTCACCTACCTGTTACGTATCGTCTCACCTCTGGATTAGTGATAACTGCTAAAGATAGAAAGAACCCTTCCAAGAGATTGCCGAACGTTGTAAGAAGAGCCTGTTTCTTCACCTCTCGGCGGTTGAAAATTTTTATTGGGGTCTTAGAACCCCACTTTTATGGTTGCAATTATAAGAAGAATGAAAGATGACAAAACATTACAAAGGGTTAGTTACACTTTACTGGGTATTTTATTTAATATCCTTATATATAGATCAGAAAACCTACAATTTTGACCACTACTCAAAAGAAACTGAATTTAATACCAAAAGAACAACCAGGTAGTTGCTTAGTGGAAAAATAATACCTATAAAACTACCCAGAAATGAAATATATAGATCAGAATAATTAAGGTACATGAGTGTAAATGAGTTAGATTTATTGGTTTCAGCTTCCCAATGATTATACGTTATGACTTATGTGCGGAAAATTAATTGGATCCTATAAAATGTTGAGTTTATGGTTAAGGCCAGGTTAAGAACAGCTGAAAGTGCTCAGGATTATATTGGTGACCAGTTGTGTCTTGTGAATCTGGATGTGGGTAAATGAACGGTAGAATAAAATAACCGGACATTCCTGTCGGATTTTCGAGCTGGAGGAGACGGAGGAATTAGCGTTGCTCATCTGTATATATTGTATGAATCTGCTTAAAGAGGACCAACCACCAGGATTTTCCTATATAAACTAAAGCCAGTGCTATACTGGCGCTATCATGCTGATTCTATACATAGCTTTAGTTGTGAGATCGGATGTATAGTTTCTGAAATACAGGCAAGTAAAGCTTGTGAAATGCACTGTTACTTGATTGATAGCAGAATATCTAATAGGGTGGTCAGGTTTTGCTAGTTATTCTCACCCTGCTGCCTGTCCTTCCTTCCCCTGTCTCTGTTATTATAGGGGGAGGAAGGACAGCAGACAGACAGGGGTGGGAATACGGTACTTAGCAAAACCCAACCCACCTATTAGAAATTCTGCAGCACCTATCAATCAAATATCAGTGAATTTCACAAACTTTACTTGCCTGTATTTCAGAAAGTATTCATCCCATCTCACAACTAAAGGTATATATAGAATCAGCATGATAGCGCCAGTATAGCACTGGCTTTAGTTTATACAGGAAAATCCTAGTGGTTGGTCCTCTTTAATGATGTCTGGACTTCAGACTCTATGACTAGGCCCTCATCTCGTGAAGTCTCGTACGTGTCCTCATTTAGTGTACATGGCCTAAATGAAAAAGTGAATAGGACTAATTAAATCTGGCTCAACTGCTAGAATTCGGTGCTGACGGGTAAAGAGTATATACAAATTAAATAGTAGAAATTCCAGCACACAAAGGGAATAAAGAGAATTTTTGAATGCAAGTGAATTTATTGACAAACTGCAAAAAGTGAACCTTGACTAGAGCAACACGAACGTTTCGGCTTTTACGCCTTTTTCAAGGTTGTTGCTTAATGCAAAGATACAAGATTGTGCGGGTCACAGTGGACGACTGTCTCTGAGAAAAGACAAGGTGCTTCACATTTTGCAGTGACAAGTATCAGAGTGGTGGTGTGAGGATGGAACACCACCGCTGTTACAGACTTTCCTGGGCAACCTCTGCAGGCGTTCCTTACTCCACTTTTTTTCTCCTGTTCCATCCTCACACCACCATTCTGATATTTGTCACTGCAAAATGTGAAGCACCTTGTCTTTTCTCAGAGACGGTCGTCCACTGTGACCCACACAATCCTGTATCTTTGCATTAAGCAGCAACCTTGAAAAAGGCGTAAAAGCCAAAACGTTCGTGTTGCTCTAGTCAAGGTTCACTTTTTGCAGTTTGTCAATCATTTTTGAATACAAGTGAATTTATCTCTTTATTTCCTTTTGTGTGCTGGGGTTTCTCCTATTAAATGAAAAAGTGAGCCTCATGTCCACAATGAACCTCGTTAATCTAATCTTGGGCTTGAGCTTTGCCCAGTGTATCTTGGCTCAATACTATTACGGAGCGTGATAAGAAAGGCAGCACTGCGTTCTCATGTGCAGAAGCCATATGTGAATACAGCCGAATGCTCTATGGGCAAAAAACATCTATTTTCTACAATTATGCGATAAAATTGAATCTCTCCAAATACGTCTTTTCCGTCAGCTTTATCCTTCATGTGTATACACAAATCTTGCATTGTATTTCTATTGCTCCTTGCCAAAGCTAACATTGTCTTCCTTCATTTTCAGCTTTAAAAAGCCCTGCTGCGTTTCACGAGCAGATCAAAAGCTTGGAGCGTGCCAGGGTAAGAATTAATGCCTAATATATGAGAAATAGAAATCTCACAAGTGGATTAACACTTAAAAATGATGTTGAAGACACGCTATAAATATCTTATAAAGTACATTAGCGGTTAGCCAAACTCTGGATTGTAGGCAAAGCAATGTGGATACATGAAGAAATAGCCGGTTATACACTGACTTATGATTTCTTCTTTTACTCTCTGTGCAGACTGAGAACTTCCTGAAGCACAAGATTCGCAGCCGTCCCGAGCGCTCTGAGCTTGTGAGGATGCACATCTTAGAAGGTAGGAATAATAATCATTTCCTTACTTAGAACCTCCTCTTAGGCCTCCTTCACACATCCGTCCCTCCAGTACCTGTGACATCCATTTTCACATGTACAAGAGTCTATGTGACACCTAAAGACTCATTAAATCAACGGACTTGCGCACACGTCTCATGTTTTGAGACGAATGGTGTGTCCTTGTGGAGCACACGGTGACATGTCTGTTTTCTATCGGCAGCATGGGGGTCACACGGACCACACACTGATGTGATCCTTGTGACACGTACTGGAGGAAACACCTGTCTCTGAGAAATAAACATATTTTTATACTTACCTGTCTCTGGTGCTGCTGTTGCTTCCAGGCCCACTCATTATGCTCATGAATATTCACTGCACTGACTGTGGACCTGGAAGCAACAGCAGCGCCGGAGACAGGCAAGTATACAAGTTCGTGCTGTTCGTGTATTATCCGGATGTCGCACGAACAGCACACACACACACACACACACACACACACACACACACACACACAGACACAGACACAGACACCACACACCACAGACCTTGTAAAATATTTGTTTTTTCCCAGGGACATGTGGCTGGGGCCTTAGATACAGTTTTGTCTACAGGATTGAATAAGATCCTTGGTGTCCAACATGTCTGCCATCAGTAAAAATACTCCACTTTATGCTTTATGGTCCTCAATTTTTACATTAATTTGTATACTTTGGTCCTGAACAATTTTTATTTATTTGCTTGCTATTAACATATATTCTGAGACTTTCCATTTAGCTGTGCCCCATAAGTATTCACACCTACAGATAAGGGTGGTTGGTGTGCCCTTTGTGTGGCTGAGCACCTGCTTTTTCCATACCTCCCTTTTTTCTGACAACCCCCCCCCCCACCAGCACTGTCCGCTATTGAAAGTGCATTCATGTGAGTGCACGCTCACACTTAGGCCTCTCCTGTTTCTTGGAGTTACACACTGTACGGGAGTGTACACTCACATAATTGTTTTTTCGCTTGCAAATTGTCTCTTCAGGCAGAAAGGAGACTAAGTCTATGTGCGCACGTTGCGTACTGTCCCTGCAGAAATTTCTGCAGCGATTTGAACAGCACACATGCGCTTCAAATCGCTGCAGAAACAGTCCGTAATGAAAAAAAAACAAACGATTTCATGCACTCTGACTGCAGCCCCTCCCATTGACAGAGCGGGGGCTGCATGCAGAGCGCAGGAAAGAAGTGACATGTCACTTCTTAGAACGCGCGCTTCGGGCAGCAGCCGAAGCGCTGCGCTCTAAGACGCCACGTGCGCACAGCTCCTGCATAATCTTCTTAGATTATGCAGGGGACGCAGGACGCATGCAGTTACGCTGCCGTGCAGATCGTAGCGTAACTGCATGCAAATACGCAACGTGCGGACATAGCCTAACTCTAAAAGTTCATCTCCTTCCTCCCTGAAGAGACAATTTGAATATTTCCCAGAGGAGCATTGTAGCTACAGGACCCCCTCACTGGCAGCCAGATTGGTTTGTCAGTCTCCGCAAGGAGAAACTTTTCCCCTTGGACCCCACTATAGTTTCTCTCACAGCCAGATCATATCTCATACTTTGCACTGACGAGGGGCAATCACCCCGAAACGCCATGACTGCAAATTAAGGTTCTGATCTGGCATAAATCCTAAGTCATATGAAAAGGTTCATTAAAGGGTCACTTTTGACTTTTTGGATTGCTACTTCCAATAGGTGGCACTAGAGTTTGTCTCCTTCTTCCCTGAAGAGACAGTTTGAATCTTTCCCAGAGGAGCATTGCAGCTATAAGACTCTTCACTGGCAACCAGATTGGTTTGTCAGTCTCCGCAAGAAGAAAAGTTTTCCCCTTAGATTTTCACTTGCAGACAGTACTGAGAGCAAAGTCCCCTTGAAGGAAACTAAGTTAGTCTACACTCCCTCTAAGACATCCTTACAATTATCAACTCTGAAGGCCAAACCTAAACCAACAGCATCTAGTCCCCTAATATATATATTTTTTTCTAAGTGATCTGAAGGGGTTACGTATGTGAGAAATCTCAGAGGCCTCTTGGATATCTATGGATAATACTTGGAGACGTCTCTGTTCCGTTTGCTTTCTATGTCTGTGACCCCCGTGTTCTCTTGTATTGTACTCCATCTTCTTTGGTTTAGATGGTGTTTTCGCATCGTGGCTTATGTATAAAAAATAAGGAGGTTAGGACCACAGGTTACATACAGGTGGGAAGTAATAATGTGTCGGTGAATATGGCGTCAAGTTTTGTCCACTATCCTACAAAGTGTTCCTACCACAGTAAGTCACCGTGAGGCTTTCACCAGGCCCCTCGTGGTTAGCATGGAGCTTTCTTCAGGCTCCTCTATGGATCCAGTTATTTAGGAGAGGATGAATTGAATAATAATTGGATGGAGAGCTCACATTTCATTAGAAAATCTCAGGGTAGAGGATGGGGCTAAATTCATGTATTTCCTGTTTTTGGGTGTTCTAGTCCAGCAGGTCTTGTGCGTTGTCTCCAAGCATCAGTGAAGTCTATGATTGTTGCATCTGTCATCATCTGGTTGGATTTTTGTTCTGTGCTGCTGTAACAAGCAACTTTTCTGATGATGAGAATCGCTTCCTACCTCACAGGCGTTTCTCCTGGTAAATGAGTCTATTGTCAGGGGACATAAAATAACAGCTGCAGACTGGATCATCAGGTCTGGTGGGTCGTGTGACTTTATCACACACAAGTGTGAAAATAGGGCGCAGTCAATGTTGGGAAAGACGTAAATTTCCATGCTGATAGTTTTTCACGTTAAAGGGGTTGTGCCATTATAACGACATTTATCACCTATCTACAGAATCGGTTGCTCCATTAAATCCCAAAAATGGAGAACCTAAAGTCCTGCGAGAAGGGAGTAATAGTGAGCACGTGTGTCTGGCACTCCTATCGACAGTGGAAGGAGCAATGGTCTGTAGGACCAAGGACTCCTGATCAGTTGCACCCCCAGCAATCAAACATGCAATAATCATACATATATGTGTCGTTTAGGGCATAACTCCTTTAATAGTAGTTGTTTATTATAGTTCAATTATGAATCTAATGTAAAATGATTTTGCAGGTGTCCTCCTGAAATTGGCTTGGCCACTATGCCTAAATATTTACAGTGGAACCTTGGTTTACGAGAACAATCCGTTCTGGGACTGTGCTTGTAAACCAAGTTACTCGTTCAGCAAAGCAAAATTCCCCATAGGAAATTATGCAAGCTCAGACAATTTGTTCCTCAACTTGTGCAATGTACCATCCTGGTCCCCTATTGTGGCATTACACACACACACACACACACAAACACACGCACACACACACACACACACACACACATATTATGCTCACCTTACCTTTCTTTCCCTCGCCGGCCTCCTGGTTCTTGTAGTCCGCAGGTATGTGTATCCGGTAACCATCGCGACCGATGCCAGAGCTTCCCCCAGTCAATGCATCAGCAGCAGACGTCATAAGCAGGTGCCGCTTGCTTCTGATTGGCCAGCGCACTGACGTCAAAGGCACGAGCCGGTTGTCCCTGATTGGTTAGCATGCTGCCTTTGAGAAGCGCTGACAGCCGAAGTTCCTCTATCGTCGCGATGGTTGCCGGATACACATACTGTACCTGTGGACTACAAAAACCAGGAGGCCAGCGAGAGAACGGAAAGTAAGGTGAGCATAATATGTGTGTGTATTTGTGTGTGTTTTTGCGGACTGCAAGAGCGGGTTAGAGCGCAGTGAAAGTACGGAACCGGAAGTGTGTGTAGCGAGTATTTGCTTGTACAGCAAAGCTTGCTCGAAAACTGAGTTACAAATTTACAGCAAGCTTTACTCATATAGCAAAATACTCGCACACCAAGTTACTCGTAAACCGAGGTTCCACTGTATATGGAAACAGAATCCATTTTGTTCTTATAATGTCCATCTTGTCTTATGGCTAATGATGTCATAGGGTATGGCTAATAATGTCATAGGGTTCAGCTAATACTGATGGGTGGGGAGCTTTCACATTTCCGTTCACGCCCCTACAGCTCTTTTTGGCACATAGGTCAGAGGGAACTTTTCTTTTGTCTATGACGCTATATAAACTGGTTCCATATACTAATAAAAGAGAATTATTTAAGTACACATAATATAAGTGTGTACTGTATTGATTTCCCGAGCACTCATAAAATATCTTATTATTTTGGAGTTCAAGAGGCATAGAAGGAGTGTATTTTGTAATGTATAGTGTAGAGCAGCACGGTGGCTCAGTGGTTATTGTTGCTTTGCCGTGATGGGGTCCCACCGATGATACAAGTTCTCCTCTTGATTGTGTGGGTTTCCTTTGGGTTCTCCGCTTTCCTCCCACACTCCAAAGACATACTTGATGGGGAATCTAGACTGTGAGCTCCATTGAGGAATACATAGAGTATGTATATAAAGCGCTGCAGAATATGATAGCGCTATATAAGCAGTAATAAATAATACATACTGTAGGTAGCAAACTGTTCCAGTTTTGCAACTCAAGCAATGTATACATTGCCGTAATAATAAACAAAAAAAATGGTATCCAGTAAATTGTTCTAGGTCTGACCTCAGAGTATTTGGGGATATTTTTGGACAGTGAATGCTTCTAGCATTATTTTTTGTCTTCATTACTCCCCTACTACCGTTTTCCCGTATCAGACTCAAGGTGACACACCGTACAGTTTACATGCAGTTTTATATATAATAATAAGGTTGGAGAAATACTAAAGAAATTAGTGGCCAGATATCTCAATCCAGAAGGCAGTTAGATATTTTTAGGAGAAATACGAAACAATCCAAAACAAATTGCTGAGAATGTTGGATTCTGGGATTTGTCCAGCGCAGGATTTAGAACATCATGAGACATTCATTACTGATGGGTATAATGATGCTGTCAACTATACGACCTCTAATGTGAAAGTCCACCATCTGGAATATGTGGGAAGCAAGTTTTTAATGATGCACTGAGAAGCAATTACCATATGTTACTTACTGCAGTCACCCCCCGGGGCGCTCCAATCTCACCCATTATGAATACAGGTGTCGTGTGGCACTTTCTTGCTTATGGAGATGTATTTTCATCTACTTTCTACTAAAAGTGCAAAATGTCACCTCCCAACCATAACTGTCAGGAATAATTGATGCAAATGCTATTATTTGATTTACTTGTGTTGCTGGTGGTCTCCGTGATCCTACAGAATATGTTTAGCCTGAAGGGGATCAGTGGAAGAGTGTTGTTTTTGTCCATAGACATCAGAGTTTAGCTTTTACTTTTTACTGTCCACTGGATCGTGAAACCTGGAAGTTGATTGTTATTTTGTGAAAGTTATTATACTATAGCTGCCTGAACATGCGTCTTGAAGACACAAATAGTCTGCCTCACACAAGCGGAGCTGACAATTTCATTCGGCAGTACTACAGGGACCGACACCTTTGCTAGTAAAGTGCTTTGATCTGCATTTCAAAAGCAAAGGATTTAGGTAATCTAATCACTGATGTAAACAGCTGAAAATCACCAAAATTTGAATAGCAAGTACTGCTATACTGGCCATTTGGCAATTGCCAGATGGGCTGGTACCTACCCTGGGCCACTCTGACACTTGGTATCTCCCAATATCTTCAACAGCGCAGGAAGGAGAATGGAGGGGGCATGCTAAGTGCTGGCTCACAGGCTGCTGCAATGCATGATGGAACTTGTAGTAATAGAGTAGAGCATAGTAAACCTGGGGAGAGGAGTTGATGGATGTAACATCAGAGCTGCTGCTGGCACCAATTGATGCTATCTGCTTGATAAGAGTTATATTACTATAATAAGACTATGGATGCATTAAGTGGCACATAATAGCCCGATTGATCAAGAAAAAATGTAATGAGTTAAGGTATTAGATAACTTTAAGTGACAGCATTCTCAGTATGATCTCCGTCTTCTTCTCTGTGAAAGAAATAATTGTACGTGCTTTTCTTTGTGTGCAGAGACACATGCTGAGCCATCCCTGCAGGCGACACAAATGAAATTAAAGAGGGCACGACTGGCAGATGATCTCAATGAAAAGATTGCCCAAAGGCCCGGACCAATGGAGCTGGTAGAGAAGAACATCCTTCCCGTGGACTCCAGCGTTAAGGAAGCTATTATAGGCATGTAGTGAAAAACAAAACCTGGCTAGGTTCTGTCTTATGTTTTGCTCCCAGAAAGGATAACCTGTTGATAGGAGTTGGTTACTTCCATCTTCATCTCGTCAGCAATTTCTACTGTTCGTTTCTGGTTAGTCTGTCCTCTAGTTGGTGTGCAGGATAGATATTCTTCTTCGGCTTGCAGAATTTTATTAAGAAAACTTGGATTATACACCTTAAATAGCTGTCTGACCTATACACATATACACTCATTTCAGCTGAGCGTGCACTTGTTCTCAGAGCGTGCACAGATAGGCCTTCATTGAGAAGAAATTATATTGCATGATGAAAAAGTGCCCAATTTTTTTTACCCCTACACTTGATCTTCAAAATGCAGGTCAAAATAGTTTTCAGCATCTCTGAGGTCAAGAGGCAGACATGCACAGAGCAGGGCGCGAGCGTAATGTAAAGCATGTGATTCCGTGTACCGCTGCGTATGTGTGCTTGGGCAGGAGCTGAGCGTTTCTGCATCCTGAACAGTATTTTGAGGGATCAAAGAGCGTTTCAAAACCGGGACCTCACTAATTTACGGCACATTTAAGGGTCTACAACATATGAAAAAAGGCTCCACAGCTTAGCTACAATTTAGCCACCAGGAAGCCACAGCACATGTCACAGAGCTGTCACCGAGCACTATTGTCAGATTTATGGCTGGCACACTGTGCATATGGTTTCCTCCAGGCAACGTTGAACTTTTGGATGAAATCATGAAACATAAAATCTGTGTTTTCCAAAAAGAGAAAGATTAGTGATGAGCAGAAGGCATGGGGTGAAACTTGAGGAAAGGCAGAACAACTGCAAAATTGCTATGAAGAGCGGAGGATGGTACTCCTTAGCTTCACCTCTTGTCTCACTGCAGATCACAGTACACGTAGCATAATCCAGGTAAAGCCGCAGTATGTAGCTGCCAATCAGAGCAGCATTTTTGCAGGACATTTTTCTAGTTTTTTTTCCGGGATATCTACGATCTTGGAGATACTTCACATTGCTTCATGCTATATTAGATATCTACTTTATTAAAGGGGTTGCCCACTGCTTTTACATTGATGGCCTATCCTTAGGCATACGTTATCAATGTCTGATCAGCCGGGGTCCAACAATCCGCACCCTTGCTGATCAGTTGTTCTCGGTCCCGGTGACGGCAGCCAGAAATGCTCAGTTCCGTCGTTGCTCCATCTTCTAATAGTGGCCGCGGCCAGGTACTACACATTCATTTCTCTTTCTAATCAATAGGAGGCGGATGTACAGTACCTGGCCATGGCCACTATCAGAAGACGGAGCAGTTCTGGAACTGAGCATTTCTTGCTGCCACTACCTGGACTAAGAACAGCTGATCGGCTAGAGTGCGGGGTGTCAGACCCCGGCCGATCAGACATTGATGACCTATCCTAAGGTGTACTTTGCACACTATGACATCGCAAGCCGATGCTGCGATGCCAAGCGCGATAGTCCCCGCCCCCGTCGCAGCAGTGATATCTTGTGATTGCTGCCGTAGCGAACATTATCGCTACAGCAGCTTCACATGCACTTACCTGCCCTGCGACGTCGCTCTGGCCGGCGACCCACCTCCTTCCTAAGGGGGCGGGTCGTGCGGCGTCACAGCGACATCACACGACAGGCGGCCAATAGAAGCGGAGGTGCGGAGATGAGCGGGACGTAAACATCCCGCCCACCTCCTTCCTTCCTCATTGCAGCCGGGACACAGGTAGGAGATGTTCCTCGCTCCTGCGGCTTCATACACAGTGATGTGTGCTGCCGCAGGAACGAGGAACAACATCGTACCTGTCGCTGCAGCGAAATTATGGAAATGACCGACGCTACACAGATCATACAATTTCTACACTTTTGCGCTCGTTAATCGTAGTAAAAACAATTCACATACTCCGATGTCGACAACGACGCCGGATGTGCGTCACTTTCGATTTGACCCCACTGACATCGCACCTGCGATGTCGTAGTGTGCAAATTACCCCTAAGGATATAGGCCATCAATGTAAGAGTAGTGGACGACCCCTTTAAGTCATTATTACTCATCCAGCTCTGACCGGACTTGTGTCCAATCTGCAAATGTCATGTATTATAGCTATGATTGACGGTGTGTGATTTCTTTGGAATATAATCTGGATTAGAGCAAATAAGGCAGATATGGTAGCGCTAGATCGGTAACTATATTCTGTAGTGGGTAGTGACTATATTCTATGTTATTAGATTATCCTGAAAACACCGATGCTTTCTCATTTGATGAGGACAGTGATGCCTTCTCACCAGAACAACCAGCAAGCCAAGAATCTCAGGGATCAGCCGCTTCTCCTGGAGAGATCAAGCTCAGCGAGTCCGTCTCTCCCTCATCCAACATTAATATTCAGGTATGAACTATTAGTGGACTATACTGAAAAAATTAACTCTGGTAATTTTGTGAAATTGGTTATATGCAACCAAATGATTTTGCAAACGCCAATGTTGAGATGACCTCAATTGGTATTTTGCATGGAAACCAACTAGGATTGTGTATTTGCTCAGGGGTGTACATTTCGGGAATGTACAGGTTGCAGTTGCATCCAGATCTTGGTGCCACCGGAGACTTAAAGAGGTTGTCCACTACTTGGCCAACGCCTTCTCATTCTCCATGAGTGCCCCCGTTAAAATTAAAAAAAAAAAACTTATACTCACCTCCGCTGTCAATGCCGTTCCAATTGTACCAACACTCTCTCTCCCGGAGCTCACGACGTCACGCGAGCCGGCATCCAATCACCACTGGCTTCATACCCCCCTGCCTTTAGACGAATACGTAATCAAGAAGACGGGACAGTTGCGGCTGGCCACTCACTTCTTATTGATACATCTGAAAACTGGGACAGTGATGCTTACAATGATTGGGAGCTGGGCTCGCGTGACGTCAAAACTGGGGAGAGTGAGTGTCGGCACCAATGGAACAGCAACAACAGCTTAGGTGAGTATAAGCTTTTTTTATTTTAATGGCGGCAAACATGGGGAACAAGAAAAGTTTGTCCTAGTAAGTAGCCCCATATTATGAGATTAGTGCCTTTAATGATATAGGATTAATTTCAAGGATACTTCAAGAAGAACTGACACAAAGTGTTATACGTAGTGCATGGTCTGGTGGGCAGTGTATGGTTTATAGTTTTGGTTTTCTTACACTCCTTTTAGGTCCAGCCCTAGATATGAGGTTTTTTGAACGTTCCTTTAAAGGAATATCAAGGTCAAACTCTTCCTTAAACTGCATATATGGGGAAGCAGGTATTTCAAATGGTAATCAATCTACACCTTTAAGTCTTCTATCTGTTGCTGCATTTCCGAGTAATTAGTGTTTTCATTCATATACAAATGCTTTGGGGTGACAGAGGACTAAATAAACCTCTACATTATAGGGTTGTTTCTCCACCCAGCATCATCCTCTTTAGCTTGAATGATCGCTCACTGTGTGACGTCGGTGTCGGGCAAAGATATTAGACAGTAATAACAAAAAAAAGGACAGCTGCACTCTGAAATGCTAAAGCATGTAAACAATGAGTACAAGAATATAGGGTGCATATCTATATTCTTGCATTCATTGTTTACATGCTTTAGCATTTCAGAGTGCAGCTATCCTTTTTTTTGTTATTATATGTCATGTTCAGTTTTGCACCTGTTCAGACTGCATTTTGGGACTGTCATCAGTCTTTTTTGCCGATATTAGACAGTACAAGGCTGTTGATTTTCAGGGAAACAACCTCATGAGGCAGACACTTGTTAAGTGCTCTGTCACACCCAGAGCACTTAATGCTTTATTTGCATATAAATGAAAGCACTAATTTATTGAGAATGCAGCAACAGATACAAGGTATGAAGGGTGCTTTACACGCTGCGATATCGGTAACAATATATAGTCGGGGTCACGTCGGTAGTGACGCCCATCCGGCGCTGTTACCGACATTGCAGCGTGTGACGCCAATGAGTGACAATTAACGAGCACAAAAGCGTGAAAAATCGTTGCTTGTTGACACGTGGCTCATTTCCTTAATATCGTTGCTGCTGCTGTTACGATGTTGTTTGTTGCTCTTGCGGCAGCACACATCAATATGTGTGATACCGCAGGAACGACAAACATCTCCTTACCTCCCTCCACCGGCAATGCGGAAGGAAGGAGGTGGGCGGGATGTTACGTCCCGCTCATCTCCGCCCCTCTGCTTCTATTGGACGCCTGCCGTGTGACGTTGCTCTGACGCCGCATGAACCGCCCCCTTAGAAAGGAGGTGGTTCGCCGGCCAGAGCAACGTCGCAGGGCAGGTAAGTCCGTGTGACGGGGACTAACAAGGTTGTGCGCCACAGGCAGCAATTTGCCCGTGTTGCACAACCGATGGGGGCGGGTACGCGAGATCGCAGCGTGTAAAATACCCTTAAGTGTTGATGGATTTATATTTCAGAGACCTGTCTGCCCCTATAAGTGACAAGGACGGGGTCGATTTAACGGTCAGATTTACTTTGTGATTTTGTACCACTGCATTATATTTGGCTCACCTAGACACAAAGCAGGCCAAAAGTCCCATTGCCATGCAAACAATTATCCAATGTCTGTAGTTAAGGGAAACTATCAGGCAAGTTGGGTTTGTGCTATCTGGCTCCTTTTTGTGTTTTTTTTCTGAGATAAGCGTCTCCTTAAGGCCTTGGCAGCCACTTATCTCCCAATTTAGTAAAAATAACATGCATTGTTGGTGTGCTGCATGTCAGCGGGGGCGTCAGCCATGTTAGCTCGATGAAGGTCTGACTTATCTTTAGTAACCTTATAGTAGCCCTCAAGGTTCCCGTACATTATATTAAAGCCACCGTTTATTCTTGTATTCTGTGGATTGGTTTTTACATAACTTTTTGGCTGGAAAGAATTCTACGTGGTTAAGCAACAGACTTATGTGACTGAAAGTAAAGCTTCCGCACACTGGAAGAACTATTGAGCAATTTCAGCAAGTTTAGTAAAGCTGCAAGAGCCGGCGCTGACGTGTGCATTACTGAATCCTCCGCATCAGCTGTAATAGATTTATCCTAAATATGCTGCCGCTCAAATAAACTGCCATTACGAGAAGCAGACTCTCCTTGGGGCCTACACCACGTTTGCAGAGGGTTCCAGCTCCAGTGATATAAGAGCATAGCTGTTAATGTTCCGATATTACAGACACCGAGCGCACGAAGAACTCCAGGCACAATAATAAGTATACACAACCGAATACCAATACTTATAAGGATGCACAAAGAGCTCCGCATCGGAGCATTGATTGAAAGAGTTAGCCTACCATTCATAACTTCATAAACAATTGACCCTGATTTTTCCTTGGAAATATTGAGCCTTTTTATTGCCTTTGGAAATGAAGACGTCATAGGTGTTTCTCGTTTATATCGTCTGCTAATTGTCAGGCTGCCTCTCGCTTTAGTTATGCGTAATAGGTCATCTATGCCTAGTATATGGGATTCCCTGTCATAAAGGATTATATTAAGAGTCTTAATCTTCTTTTTATACTATTTTGTCTCATATTACAAAAAATGAATAATCTAAAAAGCAATCTTTCATGTTCTCCCTCCTCTTCACTGTCTTGTGTCTGGCTGTGGGACAACTAACTGCAGCAGAAGCTTCTCAGCCGCACTCTGCCTGCCACAGATGGCTCAACCCAACCCTGTGGTCACAGGTCAAGCCGAAAATAAAACTGATCAGCAAGAGGTTAACCCTTGTGTTCTTTATTGAATTTCTACAACACTATTTTAGGGTCTTGGAGAAAATGCTGCAGACTTACCATTTATAAGGCACTATATTTCTTGTTTAATCTTTCATGGCCTTTATTGGAACAGTAAGGCGGGCTTTACACGCTGCGACATCGCTAGCAATTGCTAGGGATGTCGAGCGCGATAGCACCCGCCCCCGTCGCACATGCGATATGTGGTGATCGCTGCCGTAGCGAACATTATCGCTACGGCAGCGTCACACGCACATACCTTGTTAGCGACGTCGCTGTGACCACCGAACAATATCTCCTTCAAGGGGAGGTGTGTTCGGCGTCACCGCAACGTCACAAAGCAGCCGGCCAATAGAAGCGGAGGGGCGGAGATGAGCGAGACGTAACATCCCGCCCACCTCCTGCCTTCCACATTGTCGGTGGAGGCAGGTAAGGAGATGTTTGTCGTTCCTGGGGTTTCACACACAGCGGTGTGGTGCTGCAGGAACAACAAACAACATCGTACCGGCAGCAGCGACATTATGAAAAGGAGCGACGTGTCACCTATCAACGATTTTTGACGTTTTTGCGATCAGTGATAGTCGCTCCTAGGGTTTATACTCTGCGATGTCGGTAACGGCGCCGGATGTGCGTCACTAATGACGTGACCCCGATAATATATCGTTACCAATGTCGCAACATGTAAAGCCCCCCCTAACAGTAAAATCTGCTGCAAACATCAGAGAATTAGCAGCAAAATTGTGTGCACATACCCTAAGGCCTCTTTCACATGTCCGTATGAAACATGTAGGTGAAATAACGGTTCCGGTGTCATCAGTGTTTTGGATCCGTGTCTCTGTTTATCCAGTATGAATAAAAAAAATTCTATGGTGTTTTTTTCACAGACCCATAGACTTGTATCTGTGCTGCCGGTAAAATACAGACATGTCAGCAGCAAAGGTTATAATGAGTACATGTGTTATCCATGAAATTAAAGGGATGCCACACGTACTGGAAACACGGACATGTGAAGGGGGCTTAAAGGGAACCGGTCACCAGTTTTTTACCCTATAAGCTGCAGCCACCAACACCGGGCTCTTATATACAGCATTCTAATATACACAAAACACTTTATAATACTCACCTAAACCGGTCGCTGCAGTGGATGTGGCTTAGATGGGCGTCTTCGTCCTCCGGTGCCGGCACCGCCTCTTTCGGCCATCTTCGTCCTCCTGAAGCCTGTGTGCATGATGCGTCTACGTCATACACACTCGCCAGTCCTGCACATGCGCACTACAATACTTTGATCTGCCCTGCTCAGAGCAGATCAAAGTGCGCCTGCTCAGGACCTGAATGTCAGCGAGTGTGGATGACGTCGGATGCGTCATGCACCGAGGTTTCAGAAGGACGACAGAGGCGGCGACAAAGATGGCCGAAAGAGGCTGTGCCAGCACCGGAGAACGAAGATGCCCATCTGAGCCACATCCACCGCAGCGACCGGTTTAGGTGAGTATTATAAAGTGTTTTTTATGTTGTACACATATGTTTGTATGTTGCCTGGGATAATATATACTGTATGTTAGAATGCTGTATATAAGCGTCCACTGGTGGTGGCCGCAGCTTATAGGCCCCAAATCTGGTGACAGGTTCCCCTTACGGGAGATTCATACCAATCCCTTCCCGCTTGTTCGACTGACCATTATTTCTCCCATACACATGCATGATAGGCTTGGCCCTTAGGCTGATTGCACACTACAGTTTTACATTGAGGTTTTCTCTTCCATTTCAGAAGCAGAAAATTAAATCCGATCAGTTCATCCGCTCATTGATTTATTGAATTTGTCACCTCATTTATTTGTGGCAATTCAGCTCTGTGCCCTTTTTCAGTTTAGTTTTAATAAAAAATAGCAGAGCTCGCTTAAAAAAACAAAACTAGAACTTTTCTTTTTCTTCATATCGAAATCTATGGTTTTGGGTTTTTTTTTTTTAAATTAATAAAGCCGGGTAAGTTTCATAGGCCGTATATGGTTCACAATGTCCACATTGACCACGGGTTTCGTGACCCAAACTTAGTCTCATAGACCAACATTATCTACACCGGGTGCAGAATTATTAGGCAAGTTGTATTTTAGAGGATTTTTTTTATTATTGGTCAACAACTATGTTCTCAATCAAACCAAAAGACTCAAATATCAAAGCTTAATATTTTTGGAAGTTGGAGTGGGGTTTTTTTTTTTAGATTTTCTCTTTCTTAGGAGGATATCTGTTTGTGCAGGTAACTATTACTGTGCAGAATTATTAGGCAACTTAATAAAAACCAAATATATTCCCATCTCACTTGTTTATTTTCACTAGGTAAACCAACATAACTGCACAAAATGTAGAAATAAACATTTCTGACATGCAGAAACAAAACCCCAAAAAATTAGTGACCAATATAGCCCTCTTTCTTTATGATGACACTCAACAGCCTACCATCCATAGATTCTGTCAGTTGCTTGATCTATTTATGATTAACATTGTGTGCAGCAGCCACCACAACCTCCCAGACACTGTTTTCCCTCCCTGTAGATCTCACATTTTATGAGGGACCACAGGTTCTCTATGGGGTCCAGATCAGGTGAACAAGGGGGCCATGTCATTATTTTTCATCTTTTAGACCTTTACTGGCCAGCCACACTGTGGAGT
This sequence comes from Anomaloglossus baeobatrachus, assembly GCF_048569485.1. NCBI lineage: Eukaryota > Metazoa > Chordata > Amphibia > Anura > Aromobatidae > Anomaloglossus > Anomaloglossus baeobatrachus. The sequence goes on along the minus strand of NC_134359.1, from coordinate 228,963,488 downwards.
AGTTGGATGCATGTGATGGAGCATTGTCCTGCATGAAAATCATGTTTTTCTTGAACGATACCGACTTCTTCCTGTACCACTGCTTGAAGAAGTTGTCTTCCAGAAACTGGCAGTAGGTCTGAGAGTTGAGCTTCACTCCATCCCTTATTTTTGTATTTAAAATAATAATAATCAGTAATAATAAAAGTGATCAGTAATAAAATGGAAACAAATGCTGGTGTGGACCAAGTCTTTATTGCTTTTCCTGAGGAAGAAGAGGTGATATCTCTTCGAAACACGTAGAATAAACCATCCACATTGCTTTTATTTTTTGGAGTATTTCTTTGTACAGCAGTATGGAGTATACCACAATTATCCTGGTTTTTGTTCTGCACATGAAGTAGTGACATAGTGAATCAGAAGAACTATACTACATTTCTAATTGGAGGTATTTGCTAATACTATTATTATTATTATTACAAGGATCTCTGAGATGGGAATACCCCTTTAATTCCATGACCTGACAAAAGGAAGTAAATACCGATTCTTCTGTCCATATGGCTTTTGAGTAGGATAGGTGCCGCATTACCAGATGTGCCTCCACTTTACTTCCTAATGTGAAGCATTTAAAGATGAAAGTGAAAACCTACAGTCATTATTGTAAAAAAAGCTGAGGAGAATTAATTCCGCCCACACCTGTATTAACTTAGCATTTGGATCTCCGTATTCTGGATGGAGTGATGGACTCGATGCTTTTCATGCCCTACAAAAAACTTGCCATCTGCCAGTAATATTGAGTCATGGTAATTGCTCCGATCACATTTTAATTAGAACAATAAACACACACAGCATCATTTGTGGATAAGACCTATTCGGCAAGGGAGCCTTCAGCAGGCCTCGGTGTCTTTAGAATTCATAAATTGTAATGTTCTCCAAGGGATTAATTAGCGGCATTATGTGTTATGTTTAGATGTGTCAGTCATAAAGAATGTCTCGCTTGGAATTTCTGTGAAAATAAACCATCTCATTTATGTCGAGAACAATTCACTGCGGTCTCTTACCTCACCGAAAATGGCACTGACCCCACATTCACACACAAACAGTCTCTGGGTCCTAAATTAATAGGCTTGAGATGAATCCTAAATTAATAGGCTTGAGATATCGGCGGAGGTTGAGACATTGAGATTTGTCTGTTGAACACTTCTAAGAAATGTATGGTGCCAATGCATTGATGAACAATTAGACCTCAGACAGAGCATACCCCTAGAGTAATGATCATATCCTGCAAGAAGCAGTAAGGCTCCTTCACACGTCCATGATAAAAACGCATGTTGACAGTACGTTGAGCATCCGTGTGCCGTGATTTTGGCCTACGTTTTCTCCGTGTACTATCCGTGGTAGCACACAGAGATCAGGAACTTTATACTCACCTGTGCCCCACAGTATACGTTGTCAGAAATCCTGCTGCCTTTCATAGTGAATCATTCTCTGGTGCAATAACAGAACCGGTCTCCAATTCCTCCTGCCCATGGCTCAGGCAGCATGAATCGGCTGACATAGGCTCTTTAAAAGACCTGATAAACCTTAGGACTCTTTTTAGCATATTAATTTATAATTTTTCGGGTAGGTGGAGGCGAACGTGTATTCTCTCACCTGGGAGAATTGGGCTGATTATGCAAATTGCTCTCTGATCAGAGTATGATCAGAGTGTGATCTCATTTTCTCGGGAGAGAAGGTGGAGAAAACCAATATCTCCATCCATCTCAATATTTTGTTATATATCCTTTATTGGCAATGATAAAGGTCAAACGTTTTCTGAAAGATTTCACAAGGTTGGCACACACTGTTGGTGGTATGTTGGCCCATTCCTCAATGCAGATCTCCTCTAGAGCAGTGACATTTTGGGCCTGTCGCTGGGCAACATGGAAGTTCAACTCCCTCCAAAGGTTTTTTATGGGGTTGAAATCTGGAGACTGGCTAGGCCACTCCAGGACCTTCGTATGCTTCTTACGAAGCCACTCTTTCATTGCAATGGCTGTGTGCTTGGGATCATTACCACCCATGCATGTTTCATCTTCATTGCCCTTGCTCATGGAAGGAGGTTTGCACTCAAACTCTCACGACACATGATCCCATTCATTCTTTCATGTACATGGATCAGTTGTCCTGGTCCCTTTGCAGAGAAACAGCCACGAAGCCTGATGTTGCCACCTGCATGCTTCACGGTAGGTATGATGTTCTTTGCCTGCAACTCAGCATTCTGTCTCCTCCAAACACGACGAGTTGTGTTTCTACCAAACAGTTCTACTTTGATTTCATCAGACCATATGACATTCTCCCAATACTCTTCTGGATAATCCAGTTGCTCTCTAGCAACCTTCAGATGGGCCAGGACATGTACTGGCTTAAGCAGGGGAACACATCTGGCACTGCAGGATCTGAGTCCCTAGCAGCGTAGTGTGTTACTGATGGTAGCCTTTGTTATGGTTGTCCCAGCTCTATGCAGGTCATTCACTAGGTCCCCCAGTGTGGTTCTGGGATTTTTGCTCACCATTCTTGTGATCATTTTGACTCTACGGGGTGAGATCTTGCGTCTTCCATTTTCTTATTATTTCTCCCACAGTGGATTTCATCACACCAAGCTGCTTGCCTGTTGCAGATTCAGTCTTCCCAGCCTAGTGCAGGCCTAGAAATTTGTTTCTAGTGTCCTTTGACAGCTCTTTGGTCTTCACCATAGTGAAATTTGGAGTGTGACTGTTTGAGGTTGTGGACAGGTGTCTTTTATACTGATAACAAGTCCAAATATTAGCCATTACTAAAGGTAATGAGAACAGAGGAGCCTCTTATAGAAGAAGTTACAGGTCTGTGAGAGCCAGACATCTTGCATGTTTTTAGGTGACTAAATGTTTATTTTCCACCATAATTTGCAAAAAAATTCTTGCCAAATCAGACCAGGTGATTTTCTGGATTTGTTTTCTCATTTTGTCTCTCCTAGTTGTGGTCTACCTATGATGTCAATTACAGGCCTCTCATGTTTTTAAGTGGGAGAACTTCCACAATTGGTGACTGACTAAATACTCCCCCCCCCCCCCCACTGTATTTCTGAAATAAAACATCCAATCTCAATGTAAAAGCTATGCTTACATTCCGCATCCTAGCACCAGTATAGCACTGGCTTTACTTTATATATGAAAACCCTGCTTGTTGGTTCCCTTTAAAATGTATGCTCTCCCAACCGAAAAACTTTAACCAATGCCTAGCCATCCCCAGGTACTTGTAATTTGTAATAACTTTGTTTCTTAATAGATCCCAAGAAAGATTGGTTTTCACTACTGTTAGGGTACCGTCACATTAAGCGATGCTCCAGCGATCCCACCACCGATCTGACCTGGCAGAGATCGTTGGTGCGTCGCTACATGGTCGCTGGTGAGCTGTCAATCAGGCAGATCTCCTCAGAGATCAGCCACCAGCGAACCGTGTAACGACGCTGTGCTTCGTAACCATGGTACACATTGGATTACTAAGTAAAGCGCTTTGCTTGGATACCTGATATGTAACTTGGTTACCAGCATCCGCAGCTGCCAAAAGCCGGCTCCCTGCACACGTAACCATGGTACACATCGGGTTACTAAGCAAAGCGCCTTGCTTGGATACCCGATATGTACCTTGGTTACCAGCTTACCGCAGGCTGCCAGAAGCCGGCTCCCTGCACATTCAGGTCGTTGGCTCCCGCTGTCAAACACAGCGATGTGTGCTTCACAGCGGGAGAGCAACGACCAAAAAATGGTCCAGGACATTCAGCAACGACCGGCGACCTCACAGCAGGGGCCAGGTCGTTGCTGGATGTCACACACAGCAACATCGCTAGCAACATCGCTGTTGCGTCACAAAAAACGTGACTCAGCAGCGATGTCGCTTAGTGAGATGTGGCCTTTAGTCAGTTATCTAGGGGTGCGGGGCAGGCCAGACACAATTGTCTGTATAGACCGTCTGCTCTAATACCTTTAATGTGGAAAGTCGGGAAAGTGTCTCATAACGGTACAGTACATTGCTGGCCAGACTTCCCAGTTCCGCTTCCATGCTTTCTCTTCGGTCTAATTTCTTAGCACTGGAAACATTTATTGTGTAATATTCAGTTTCCAAGCATTCCAACTCCTGATTCATCTGGATTAACGAGATTAGTGGAAATGGGCAGCTATAATGTTTTTTTTAGTGTGCCCAGTACATAAAAGAAAGGCTGAAGTGGAAATTAGAGGAAGTTACCTAATTGGAAATAAAGTATAGTTGCGGTTACGATAAATAACATTATTGGATTTCTTCTTAAAAAGCATTACACGTAGTAAACATTAACTGTCTCATACTCTGTATATTGCACACCAGCCCTGATTAGCGCTGCGCACACAATGCACAAATCCTCTAAGCTTGCATACATTAATAGCACAATACTTTATAGTTGGGTTCACCACAAGTTTGTAGCATATGCCGCTTGTTGTATGATTCTGATGGGCATTCTCGTAAAACTTCGAAATTCTTTTTCTCATTCCCCGAGCAATTTAGTAAAGGTATATTTAGGATATTAGAAGTCACACTGGCACGGGAAATTACCAATGCTTGACTCTAAGCAGCTTTTCTACTCTGAAATTAGTCAGAATATATTTCAGGCTGCTGCCATGATTATCCCTTTGTCAGTTGAAGAATGGATACCTAGGAATGTAGCTCACCGCAGCACACGTGCCGGGCAGGACCTCCTTTTAGTTCTGCAACGTCTGGCAGATATTAAAACTTTCCTTTCGACAAAGAAAGTGGCCCTGAGCCAGTCCGGCAGAAGAGCTCATCCCTACAGAATTCGGACCCCCTAGTGCTTCCAAGTGAGAGCTTTCAAGCTTTAAGCTCTGGACTGACAACCCTGAGTCAGAGTCCTTTATAGTGTACAAAGGATTAATGCAGAAATATCCAAAGATTTGGTGTTAATTAATGGCTATGCAAGTTGTTGTGCCTAGTTTATTCGTCAGAGTTTTTCTGTGCCTGTCCAGGGGCAAAACTACATTAAGTGCAGGGGCTGTTACCACACCTGGGCCTTGGAGCCTAGAGGACGCAAAAAGTCCCTGAAGCCTATATTAAAAGATCAATGCTATTAAAGACTTGCAGTACTGTAACTGTGGGCCCCGTTGGAGCTATTACACTGAGGCCCATGAGCTTCATGTTACACAACTGTGCCTGTCTTCTGTTTATTATCATTCTCTGTATATGGTTTGTATAGGCATTCTGCATAAAAATTAATGTAAAAAATGGCTAAATATATGGTTAGGCTGCATTCACACATTGCAGCTTATAATGCTGCGTCACCCTGCAGATCAGCACAGTTTGCACTTTCATTGTTAAAGAGGTTGACATGGCGTATAATATTGATGACCTATCCTTATTACAAGTCTTTAGTATCAGATCGGTAGAGGTCCACCACCCCATACTCCTATGATCAGCTGTTATTAGCTACGATGGCGACTGCATTGGATAGAGCAGAACCACGCAGTCCCATTGAATATGTACTGCTGAGATCAGATCAAGTCCTATTTTCTGTAGTTCACTGCTCATGTCCAGGCGTCATCATAGAAAGCCAGTGCTGTCAATCACCAGTGAGGGAGGCGAGAGCAAGTCCAACACTGTGACAAAACGGTGCGCTAAATTTCTCAGGTACGCCTCGGGTGCACTGAGCTTTTCGGGCACTCCTCGGATGCACTGAGCCTCTCGGGCACTCCTCGGATGCACTGAGCCTCTGAAGCACGCGTCGGGTGCGCTGAGCCTCTGGGGCTCGCCTCGGGTGCGCTGAGCCTCTCAGGCATGCCTCAGGTGCGCTGAGCCTCTGGGGCACACCTCGGGTGCGCTGAGCCTCTGGGGCACGCCTCGGGTGCGCTGAGCCTCTGGGGCACGCCTCGGGTGCGCTGAGCCTCTGGGGAACGCCTCGGGTGCGCTGAGCCTCTCGGGCACGCCTCGGGTGCGCTGAGCCTCTCGGGCACGCCTCGGGTGCGCTGAACCTCTCGGGCACGCCTCGGGTACACTGAGCCTCTCGGGCACGCCTCGGGTGCACTGAGCCTCTCGGGCACGCCTCGGGTGCACTGAGCCTCTCGGGCACGCCTCGGGTGCACTGAGCCTCTCGGGCACGCCTCGGGTGCACTGAGCCTCTCGGGCACGCCTCGGGTGCACTGAGCCTCTCGGGCACGCCTCGGGTGCACTGAGCCTCTCGGGCACGCCTCGGGTGCACTGAGCCTCTCGGGCACGCCTCGGGTGCACTGAGCCTCTGGGGCACGCCTCGGGTGCACTGAGCCTCTGGGGCACGCCTCGGGTGCACTGAGCCTCTCGGGCACGCCTCGGGTGCACTGAGCCTCTGGGGCACGCCTCGGGTGCACTGAGCCTCTGGGGCATGCCTCGGGTGCACTGAGCCTCTGGAGCACACCTCGGGTTCGCTGAGCCTCTGGGGCACGCCTCGGGTGCGCTGAGCCTCTGGGGCTCGCCTCGGGTGCGCTGAGCCTCTGGGGCTCGCCTCGGGTGCGCTGAGCCTCTCTGGCACGCCTCGGGTGCGCTGAGCCTCTGGGGAACGCCTCGGGTGCACTGAGCCTCTGGGGCACGCCTCGGGTGCGCTGAGCCTCTGGGGCACGCCTCGGGTGCACTGAGCCTCTGGGGCACGCCTCGGGTGCACTGAGCCTCTGGGGCACGCCTCGGGTGCACTGAGCCTCTGGGGCACGCCTCGGGTGCACTGAGCCTCTGGGGCACGCCTCGGGTGCACTGAGCCTCTGGGGCACGCCTCGGGTGCACTGAGCCTCTGGGGCACGCCTCGGGTGCACTGAGCCTCTGGGGCACGCCTCGGGTGCACTGAGCCTCTGGGGCACGCCTCGGGTGCACTGAGCCTCTGGGGCACGCCTCGGGTGCACTGAGCCTCTGGGGCACGCCTCGGGTGCACTGAGCCTCTGGGGCACGCCTCGGGTGCACTGAGCCTCTGGGGCACGCCTCGGGTGCACGGAGCCTCTGGGGCACGCCTCGGGTGCACGGAGCCTCTGGGGCACGCCTCGGGTGCACGGAGCCTCTCGCGCACGCCTCGGGTGCACTGAGCCTCTCGCGCACGCCTCTGGAGGTCTCACCATTTTCTATACCCTACATATCAAGACATAGAAGTACCCACGGATCGCGGTACTATGCAGCCGCAATTTGGATTTATGTGTACAGATGGTGGCGGTGAAGGGGTTACAGGGAGTCGCACATATGACTGCCTCAGGACTCTACTAATGTTTTCTGGTTTTTATTTTATAATGAATTGCTTGCTAATGAGCCACAATACACTATAATGTAATTCATATGTCACTTGCATCATAGCGAAGTAAAAGGCTTATGAAAAGTTAAAGAAAATGTCTTCATGTGCTTTTCATCTGTGCCTTTCCTTCATTATGGCTTTGGCTTAGTTCATATGAAAACTGAGTGGGAAGAGCGTCCTACACGAAAAAAAGGAACAATTAGTAATACTTGCATGTGACAAATGTCAGCTTCGCATTTACAAGGCTGCAGTATGGTTTAATTAGGATGCTACAAACCTATCCTGCCAATAGTATCATTCACAGTGTCATAAAGCTTTGTCTTCTACGTCCCAGTCAGGAAAACACGAGAATCGTGTATGGAAACAGTAATGCACGTCACCCTTTGACTATCACTGGGCATTGGGTCCATATATTTCTTTGGTGGCTAGATATGTAGACTTATCTGGAATAGAAATCTAGAACAGGCATCAAAATAATAAACCTGTTTGGTTTTTTTACCACTCCTCAGTGCCAAGCTTTAAGTTCGCCTCTGCCAGAGTTTTTCAAGCCTGTTCCTGCTGTTGAATTCTCTACACGATCCCCTGCACGATCCCCTGCACCAAGTGTGATCTTGAAACCTGGGCCAACACTGGTTAAGGTAATTATCATAATATAGAGCGATGCTGGCCATGCGCCTTATCTAAAAGTAGGCTTATGGTTGTACCACCATTCTATGGACGTTTGTTTCATCTGTTTTCACTGATGCAGACGTTTACATTTTAATTGATTATGCAATTGATTACGGCAGTAACAGTTGTTTAGGCGGACTTATATGTTGATTACAATGGTTTGATAGTGGACAATTTATTGCGGAAGTAACATTCATTATGTAAGGATGAAACATCTTTCACATGTGAAAAAGATCTTTCAGGAAACTATCATTTGTGTAAGTTAACAAAATAATCAACTGCAAAAATTTTAAATAGGTTGTATGAGAATAAAAAAACAATATACACAAAATGCTATTGTAAGTAAATTCCTAAATACCTTCAGTTAGGTAATTGTATTCATTTTGTTTAGGGTGGTAATTAATTTCGTACTTCAAAATGGCCGCCTTCTTGTTACACTGGCAGAATCCTGTCCTAGCATGATAGCAGGACAAATGCCTGTTAGCTTGTGTAGTAGAATCTCTGCTGTGACCCTGTGATGTCTTTACAGTGCCTGGTATAGGTTATTTCCAATTTTCAGAAGCTGCTTAGTATTCAGAACCGCAGGGTGGACAGCAGTGTGAGCAGTCTCTTCTTACCTTAGCACTCAAGATACCTCCAGTGTTAGATCAAATAGACAGGTAAAGCAGTGTGAGCAGCCTCTACTCACCTCAGCATCACTGTGATATCCAGTGTTAGATCAGATAGACAAGGTGGACAGCAGTGTGAGCAGCATCTCCTTACCTCAGCACTTTTGGTATCTCCAGTATTAGAGCAGATACAGGGTGGACTGCAGTGTGAGTAGCCTTTTCTTACCTCAGCACCACTATGATATCCAGTATTAGATCAGATAGACTTAGTGGACAGCAGTGTGAGCAGCCTCTTCTTACCTCAGCCCTTCTGTTATTTCCGGTATAAGATCAGATAGACAGGGTGGACAGCAGTGCGAGCAGCCTCTTCTTACCTCATCACCTGTGGCATCTCCACTATTAGATCAACCAGGTGGACTGCAGTGTGAGCAGCTTCTTCTTACCTCAGCACCCTTGGCATCTTCAGTATTATATCAGAATGTCCACTACAATCACATCTTCATACGCATGAAGAGAAGATGGGCTGAGTTTTCTAATGCACATGCTCACTATCCACATTCTAGTACTGGTTTTCATCCGTGTAACAAAAAAGCAGCCATTTTTATGATATAGCAGTTACCTTCCTACACAAAACAAGTGTGATTTTGCTAATTAACGGTATTAAAGGATTATTTCTGTCTCAGGATATGCTATTAATGCCTAAGCAGAAAGAAGAGCGGTTCTATCATCCCCTTTTGCCCATGCACAAGCAGATCCGAGCCAGCAGTACAGCGCTTTTAGATGGAAATACCCCTTTAAGGTGTAAAAGTTGACATTCTACCTTAACCTTTTTCTCAGCTTTATTTTTCACTTGTTTTAATGAAATCTGACAAGTTCATATATATAACGGAGAATAGCAGAACACGTTACCATGGCACTACACTGAAAGCAAAGTCGCTGCTTTTCTAAAATCTGACCAATAATGGAAATGGGCGTCCCTGGCATCCTTCATGGGGTGCTTCTTCCACACATATGAATAGACTCCAGCTCATTGTTTGTGGCTGAGTTCAAGGATGGCATTCAGCCGCTCCTGCAGCTTTCTCCAGCTCTAATGTAGTTTGTGGAGAATAGACATGCCAGCAGCTTTTTGTTTCACAGATAGAAGCAATATTTATATAGGAATAAAGCAATGACTAAGATAAAAATGTCAAAGATGTAATGTCCTGTATAAATGGTCTAAATAGCAGATACACAGTGCGGAGCCGCTCAGGAGTTTGGTGAAGTTAACCGCTATTTGTAGGTTGGGGCTAATCTGTTTTAAAGGGTTTGTTCCAAGAGTACATATACATTTTTTTTTTTATTGAAATATCGGCATCTAGATATAACTATTACATACTTGTTGCGCCCCCTACTGTTTTCTTTCATTTCCTTTCAGAATGTCCACCTAATGTGCGCTTGCCATTACCGGCCCAGTATCCGGAATCTCTTGGCCACCTGTGTCCAAACTATGAGACTGAGCATGTGACCACCTTCATCTGGCACATTAGGTGGACCCTCTGAAAAGAAATTAATAAAAAAAAACTGCAGTGGACACCTTAGAGGGAATCTGACACCAGGTTTTTAGTATGTAAGCTAAAGCCAGCATGCTGCAAGGGTTAAGACATAGAAGTCAGGGATGCCTTTCTTGTTAAGGTCCAATTTGTTGTTTATTTGCTATGTTTGTTTAAGCAGCAGGACTTCTCATTGCTGGGGCTACAATGTCAGGGTGAACCAGCTGTAGCCCTGAAGAATTCGATATTAGTAGTATGCAGGAAAGACAGGTATCATGCCGCACTTATTGCCAAACGTCTAGAAGGCAGATAGGGTTAATCCATGTCTTTTATTTAACAGGAGAAGATACAGGTCAACGCGTTTCAAGGGACTCAGACCTCTTCCTCAGGACATATATCAATGACAGGATAATTCTGTCATTGATATATGTCCTGAGGAAGAGGGCTGAGACCTATCTGCCTCCTGGACTTTTGGTGAGAAGTGTGGCATGATACCCGTCTTTCCTGTAATAATAGCAAAACTGAACTTGACATATAGTAGGATAGTTGCACTCTGAAAAGCTAAAGCATGCAAATAATGAATGCAAGAATATAGATATGCATTACTGTTTAAGGAAATTAGGAAAAATTTAGATATTTAGTTACAAAAATGGCCTTTCTAATATCTGCCCAGTAACCACGTCAAGGCATATACTGGGAACCTACACTAAACTGAAGCCTCTCTTTGGGTTACAAACTTCAATTTGAATGGGCATGTGGGAACCTGCTACTAAAGAATAAAATCACTTGTGGAAGATGGGGGAGGGGTGCACAGTCAGAAGGCATGACCCCATAATCTAGACAAAAAAATGCTGACTGCACTCTCAAAATGCAGTCTGAACAGGTGCAAAACTGAACATGACATAAAAAAGACAGTTCTAGATCATGCGAGCAATGAATGAAAGAATCTAGATATGCATTACTGCTTAAGGAAATCTAGGAAAAACTGAGATATTTAGCATACAAAAATGGCCATTTTAATATGTGCTCAGTAGCCACGTCAAGGCATATCTCATTACTGGGAGCCTACACTGTTTTGATGCTTTAGCATTTCAGAGTGCAACTGTCCTTTTTTGTTATTGTTAATGTACAATCTCTACAGAGAGCCTGCAGTGGGCAGGGACAGCATTATCAGCTCTGCTACACGACTAAATCTAAAAATTCTGATTGTGTCAGTATGGCTACAGCCAGTAATCTAAGTGATACATCGTTGGATTCAGGATCCCTTTGACTACATTATGCTGCTCTCAGATAAGGTAGCAAAAACCTGCTGACAAATTCGCTTTAAAGTATGCAACAGAAACATTTAGATACAGGACCATTTTCTACAAATGATTACAATTCAAAACTTACATTTTGTTTGATTGAACAGAGATAAGTAATATTTTTTATAGGACAGTCACATTAATATTATTGGAAGCTTTAGATAAAGACTGTGAAGTTTTGACCTGTAGCAAAATAGGTTTATTAAAAAGATGACAACCATGAAGATTTCCTTGACTATTGTACTTGGTTTGCATTTTAATTGGTCCAAATTAAAAGTGACTAATAGGCTAAGTTCAGGCTGAACATTTTAGGCTCCGTTCAGGTAACATTGTTTCCATAACTGTGACCCACGCATTTTTATGTGTAAATGGTTCTTTCTCTTAATTGGGGGTTAACCGAAGTCAGAAAGTAATTTCTTGCCTCGAGCTGATATGCTTAGGTACGCGATGTACTATCTGTAATAGTAACGTACTATGGTTTTCAAAACAGCAAAGTCAACCAAAGAATGCAAATGACAAGCCACGCAGTAAGAAGTCAAAAGAGCCCAAACCACGGGTGAAGAAGCTGAAATATCACCAATATATTCCACCAGACCAGAAAGGAGAGAAGTTGGAGCCCGAGATGGATTCTAACTACGCGCGTCTCCTGCAGCAACAGCAGCTCTTCCTTCAGCTACAGATCCTGAGCCAGCAACAGCAACACTACAACTACCAGACCATCCTACCAGCACCGCTCAAGTATGTGGTCACACCGGACGATAACACAATCCTGGCACCCCTATCTGAATTTCAGCTCGTTTGGTATTTTCTCAACATTTAAAAGATTCCCATGTCTACACTCTGTAGTTGCAGGAACTTGACATTAACATGGTAAAACAGCAGCCGAGAGTCACAGGATTGAGATTTTCTGGATCTTTGAATATTTTGATAATGGGCTCTATCTCCGGCCCCTGCAAATGCCGTTTATTACGGTGCTAGCCCAGAGGTAGTTTCCTGTTATACCAGCATTGAGGTTGATTTTGGTGGGTGGTGGAGTGGTAGATACACGGCAACATCAGGGAACTTTCCTATTGTTTACTAATGATACAGGGTAATGCAAAAGTCTGTGTACATAGATCATTCCCTGCTAAGGGGACGTGATTCATTCATTATACTATAACTTTATGACTAGGGCTTAAATGATTAAAAAAAGAAAAAACATTCCCACACGTCTTTTTTTTCTCAGCTATATGCTTTTCCTACAAAAATGTATTAATGAGGGCTTAAATGGAATATTGCCCCCAAGTCATGGCAATTTTACAGCTGGAGTGTAATCTCAGTTATTCCCTATTGGGAGAAATGCAGTTGTAACCAATCTGAATAGCTTCCCTGCAACTTTTTATGTCAAAGATAAATATTGCAATTGCTCATAAGTCTCCGTATTGATTGTACCATAACCCCAACACCTGTGTTACCATTGAGCTTGTGATTAACTCTTAGAGAAGAATATATTAAAGGGGTACTTTGGGGAGATAACAAAAAATTCTTCTACTGTCCCTGCCTTCATAAACTATAAAGACGAGATGCACACCTGTTATTGTGTGACGCTGGAGGTGCTCCTTGGTGCTCCCCCTCTCTTCTGGGACATTACATCACACATAAGGTGGCATGGCCGGCTTCATGTTGTTGGTAACAGCCAGCCCCCTGATAATAGTTTCTATTCTGTCCATGTTGTTGGTAACAGGCAGCGCCCTGGTACTAGCTGCTCTTCCCTGCAGTCCAAGAAAAGCAGGCATGGCCATGCCCCCTGCTCTTGGACAGAACAGAAGCAGCTATCATCAGGGGGCTACCTGTTACCAACAGTATGGAGTAGCCCACACCCCCGCCATGCCCCATGCTCTCGGACAGAACAGAAGCAGCTATTAACAGGAGGCTAGCTGTTACCAAAAGCATGGAGCAGGCCATGCCCCCTGATTTATAATGCAACGTCCCAGAAGAGAGGGGGAGCACCAAGGAGCAGCTCCGGTATCACACAATATTGTGCCTTTTAATATATTCCTCTATGCTTTATACATACACACTTGTCAATGCAAGAGTTTCCATGGTCTTGTGAACACATTCAATTCGAGTACATCTTTACTAAAGCCACAGAACACATATAACCAGTTTCAGAAAACTCGCTCTTCTGTTACATAGCCGTATGAAAGTGAGTGTGAGGCGCGCAGTCTCACCGTAATGAATGTTCTCTTTTTTCTCTAGGACTTTAAATGACAAAGCTAACAATGGGAACTCCATAACCAGCAATGTAAATACCAGCGCTTCCTCTGCCATAAATACCACCAACAGGCAGAACAGCATCCCATTTAAAAAGGCAGGACCGCTACCTTCTAATCTGGATGATATGAAGGTAATATAAAAACAACGGCATAAAGTTGGAATTTCAAAAAAATGAAAAGTTACTGGCGAGGTTCGTTGTTAATTCAGAAATCTGCTATGCACTGTGATACACCGAGGCTGTAGAAGCCAAACCGCCCCAACATTTTTACGATTTGTAGCTAACTACATCTAAAGTGAATGTGTCAGCAGAGTTTACAATACAAACTTCATACATTATTAAATAGATCTTTTAGACCTGGTGAAGCTGGTGTACTTAATGTGGAAATCCATGTCAGAATGCCTGTATAATTTTTTTTAAAGTCTAAAACTAAAGGGTCCGTTACATGCGTCGATTTATTGTTTGTGCGTTACGGGCAATTTGTTGCCCGTGTCGCACAAAGTCGGTAACCCCCTGTCACACGTACTTACCTCCCGAACGACCTTACTGTGGGCGGCGAACATCCCCCTCCTGAAGGGGAAGGAACGTTCGGCATCACAGCGACGTCACACAGCGGCCGCCCAATAGAAGCGGAGATGAGCGGGACATAACATTCCGCCCACCTCCTTCCTTCCGCATTGCCGGCGGGACGCAGGTAAGCTGTAGTTCATCGTTCCTGGGGTGTCACACGGTGTGATGTGTACTGCCTCGGGAACAATGATCAACCGGCGTGCAGAAGGACGTTCGATTTTTTTTTTTAAAATGAGCGACGTGTGAACGAGCAACGATAAGGAGAGTATTTTTGCTCGTTCACAGTCGCTCGTAGCTGTCACATGCTACGATATGTCAAACGATGCCGGATGTGCGTCACTAACGACGTGACCCCGACGACATATCGTTAGATATATCGTAGCGTGTAACGGGCCCTTAAGTTTCTGCCAACATAGCATGATTTGCAGTTCCTCAGTGTCCTTTCTCTCGGTTGCTGACATCTTACTACTCCATATAGATACATCTCTGGACTTGATGAGACTTATGGATTTACTTTGAAAATCCATGTTTAAAATGGCTGTATAATCCGGATATTCAAATAAGCATTTTATGAGCCCAGTTAAACAGTCAGAGAGCCTGTTAGTCCAGGCGTATTCAATATTTGCTTACCCATCCTGACTGGTAGCTGCAGCTTGTACTGAGAAGCAGCAGGGAGGATGGACATTTAAAGGGAACCTGTCAGGTGCAATATGCAGTGAGGACCAAGAGCAGTTCTGGGTACATATTGCTAATCCCTGCCTAACTGTCCCAGCATCTAATAGCATAGATAAAGAGATCTTAAGAAAAAGTATTTCTAAAGATCCTTTATGATATGCTAATGAGCGCAGGGACTAGTCGCAATGGCGTTAGTTTCTTTGCTCATTCCGCCTTCTTAGCATTACAAATTAAGATTAGAAATACGCACCCAGAACTGCTCGTGGGTAAGAGCTGTAAATCAAACTAGGATTAAACTGTCAAAATGGACTATACAGTACAATCATTTTAGAATGGATTCTCAAAGCCAAGTACATCGGCCTCATCAGGTATAAGCGATCTGTGTAATATCTGTACAGTAGGTATGGAAAGTTTTCAGACCCCTTTAAATATTTCACTCTTTGTTTCATTGCAGCCATTTGGTAAATTTAAAAAAGTTCATTTTTTTTCTCAGTAATGTACACTCTGTACCCCATCTTGACAGAAAAAAACAAATGTAGAAATTTTTGCAAAGTTATTAAACAAGAAAAACTGAAATATCACATAGTCATAAGTATTCAGACCCTTTGCTCAGTATTGAGTAGGAGCGCCCTTTTGAGCTGGTACAGCCATGAGGCTTCTTGGGAATGATGCAACAATTTTTTTCACCCCTGGATTTGGGGATCCTCTGCCATTCTTCCTTGCAGTTTCTCTCCAGTTCCGTCAGGTTGGATGGTGAATGTTGGTGGACAGCCATTTTCAGGTCTCTCCAGAGATGCTCAATTGGGTTTAGATCAGGGCCCTGGCTGGGCCAGTCAAGAATGGTCACAGAGTTGTTCTGAAGCCCCTCCTTTGTTATTTTAGCTGTGTGTTTAGGATCATTGTCTTGTTGGAAGGTGAACCTTCGGCCAAGTCTGAGGTCCAGAGCACTCTGGAAGAGGTTTTCTTCCAGGATATCTCTGTACTTGGCCGCATTCATCTTTCCTTCAATTGCAACCAGTCGTCCTGCCCTTGCAGCTGAAAAACACCCCCATAGCATGATGCTGCCACCACCATGCTTCACTGTTGGGATTGTATTGGGCAGGTGATGAGCAGTGCCTTGTTTTCTCCACACATCCCGCTTAGAATTATCACCAAAAAGTTCTATCTTCATCTCATCAGACCAGAGAATCTTATTTCTCATAGTCTTGGAGTCCTTCATGTGTTTTTTTTGCAAACTCTATGCGGGCTTTCATATGTCTTGCACTGAGGAGAGTCTACCATCAGGCCCCTCTGCCATAAAGGCTTGACTGGTGGAGGGCTGCAGTGATAGTTCACTTTTTGGAACTTTCTCCCATCTCCCTACTGCATCTTTGGAGCTCAGCAACAATGATCTTGGGGTTCTTCTTTACCCCTCTCTCACCATGACTCTTCTCCCACGATTGCTCAGTTTGGCTGGACGGCCAGGTCTAGGAAGAGTTGTGGCGGTCCCAAACTTTTTCTATGGAAGGACTATGGAGGCCACTCTGCTCTTAGGAACCTTGCGTACTGCAGAAATTCCTTTGTAACCTTGGTCAGATCTGTGCCTTGCCACAATTCTGTCTCTGAGCTCCTTGGGCAGTTGCTTTGACCTCATGATTCTCATTTGGTGTGACATGCACTGTGATCTGTGAGGTCTTATATAGACAGGTGTGTTCCTATCCCAATCAAGTCCTATAAGTTTAATTAAACGCAGCTGGACTCCAATGAAGGAGTAGAACCATCTCAAGGAGGATCACAAGGAAATGGACAGCATGTGACTTAAATATGAGTGTCTGAGGAAAGGGTCTGAATACTTTTGATCATGTGCTATTAGTTTATCTTGTTTAATAAAATTTGCAAAAATGTATATATTTCTAGGGTTTTTTTCTGGCAAGATGGGGTGCAGAGTGTAGATTAATGAGAAAAAAATAACTTTTTTGAATTTACCAAATGGCTGCAATGAAACAGAGTGAAAAATTTAAAAGGGTCTGAATACTTTCCGTACCCACTGTATATTCTATTGTAAAAGCTGGCAACAGATTTGCATTAAGTAAATTTAAAAAAAAAAAAGTTAAAAACTTTGGAGAATATTCACATATGGCATTTTTGCAGCCGTATTTTGGTGCTTTTTATGGTTATTTTTTTTCTTGCAAGGCTTTTATTTTGTGACCTGAAGAACCATTGTATTAAAACTAACCAATTGGCAACACTGCTACATTCTCTATAGTCTAACTCCTCAATTCTATTTGGTGAATTCGCATTACGAGCTGGAGACTTTCCACAAAGCCAGAGTTGTCAGTTAAAAAGTGGATATTAGCGATTCCTTCACAGGCCGGATTGAATAATGCACTTTATAAGCCGACGTCTCAGTATTTCAGGAACTGTAGAGGAAAAAATGATAATCAGACTTGTCAGATATTCCTGCATTATCGCGGGGAGACGGACATGTGCGCAGTCTGGGCTTGTATATTTTTCCGGTTGCCATAGTTAATCTAAGCCAGGTTTATACGTAATGCAGTCGCCTATCACTCAAGATTAAATGTAGCCTGAGTTATATGTAACAGAAGTAAGCGCTGAGCAGGGAAGTATTAGACTATTAGGGATAAAACAGTGATTCTATCTCTTTATGTCCTCACTTATGTCTAGGTTGCAGAACTTAAAATGGAGCTGAAACTGCGAGGTTTGCCGGTGTCTGGGACCAAAATCGATCTCATTGAACGCCTGAAGCCGTACCAGGATTTAAACAATAATGGCGTTAGTGCTAATAGTGCCACGACCACAGCCCCCACTGCCACCACTACACCTCCCAGTACGTGTGCTGCAGACGACGCTACAATGGCGTTTACCTCTGCTGCTGTGACTATCTCCGCACCCTGTCTCAGTTCAGATGTATCCTGCCTCTCTAATGGAAGCGCCCAGACCACCTTGGATGGCATCAATTCTCCACTACCCATGTCTCCTGCCCCTTCCGAGCAATCCAACTTCAGCACTGAAGACAGCACCATGACTGACACTTTTGCGGAGATTATGACCATGGTGTCTCCTTCCCAGTTTATGAACACCTCGCCTATGAAGATCAACGTCAACGAGGATAGCATGGGCAGTGTATCCGCTACAAACATGGACTCTGATGCAGCCGAGAAGGACCGCAAGCTTCAAGAAAAAGAAAAACAGATTGAGGAGCTGAAACGGAAGCTAGAACAGGAGCAGAAGCTTGTAGAAGTCCTGAAGATGCAGCTGGAGGTGGAGAAGCGTGGCCAGCAGCAGCCCTGCCCTAATGTCCTTGTAAACGTGGAGCAAAAGCATTTTAATGCAAAAGTTAAAGAGGAAAGCATGTCCGACTGCCAGAACTCTACCCCAACTGTTCTGAGCGGTCACTTGATAGGACAGCCCACAGTGACCGCCGGCGGCCAGAGTATCATTGCCAACAACACCGTAGTCATCAAACATGAGCTTCCCTTAGCCAACCCTGAACATCAAAATATCATCCAGCAGTTTTACGTCACATCTCAAAGGACACCACAAGCGGCAGTGGTGGCTCAGCCTCAGGCGCTGATAACTACACCCACTGCCCAGATTCTGCTGCCGGTCTCCATCAAAACCACCAATGCAATGCAGCTGTCAATGGTTCCGGTGAGTCTCCTATGCTTCATAGTACGAAACCCTAATATAGAGTATACTAGCTATTGAACCTCTTCTACTCCTGGGTGTCTATGCTTTAGTGTCGGGGCGGGACTTTGTGGATTGGGTCTTTTTTATCTATTCCTCCCCTGGCTGCTTTCCTCCCCTTTATTTAAAGGGGTGGTTCACTACTCTGTATTAGTGGCCACATCGTTGGAAAACTGATAGTGAAGGCTTTTTCTAAATACCTGGTTCAACCAATTCTGCATCTGAGCGGCGCTATTGCAGTCCGCTCATCCCCATGAAGTGACCCCCGGGGCTCCATGACCTCTGAGATCCGGTGATTTAACGTCAACTTCCAGTTGATCCGACATCACCGAGCCCGGCCCCATCTCCCTGAGTGACTGGGCTGTGGTCGACGTTCACCACTCATCACAGCTTAACGTCACAGCGCAGCATGTCACGCTCTCTCTCTCCTTCACTGCAGAGCGCTGCAAGCAGGAGCAATGCTGGGCTGTGACGAGCGCTGAAACTCCACTCACAGCCCAATCACTCAGGAAGACTGGGGCCGGCCTCGGTGATGTCAGTTGACTGGAAGTTGACGTGACCGCACCGGATCCCGGAGGTCATGGAGCCCAGGGGATATGAGCGGACCACAATCGCGTCACTCAGAGGCAGTGTCTTCAATAAAATGGTGCCGAACTTGGTGTTATGCGCACATGCTGACTCCTGTGTCATTTTTACTGAAGAATTCAACTACAACCTGACCATAGCACTGCGCACACGCCGGCCAAACAGTTCAATCCAGGCTTCGGAAGGACACATTCAGCATTACATAGTGAATTTCTAAGTTACTGTCTCTAGACTGTCCTCTCGACTGGCGCTCTTACATGTTCTCACCAGGGTTTTTAAAATATAATATTTGTTTTTAGATTTTTAAATCTGTCAAATATAATCTTTTTTTTATCACATTCATCCGAGAATTATGGATGAATATTACCCAGTGACATTTCATGATGTTCAGCTGCGCGCCCTGAAAAGTATATTTCCCTCTTAGCCAACCTTTGTTTTTGGGTTTTTTTTTAAAGAGATTAGTCGGGAACAGTTATGGATTGTAAGGCGCCTTTTACATTGCGTTTTTAGCTCTGCTCAGTGGTCCCATCGGAGCTTCCGTCCGAACACCCCCGCAAAACGTGTTTCGGACGCATGCGCAGACTGAGTCAGCGTGTGCTCTGTCTTGCACCATTTTCAGACGTTTACGCTTTTGCAGGCTGAAAGCCAGACGTAGCAGACTACTTCAGGTGTCCGCCTGCAGAAAACGTATATGCCAGAAAATGGTGCAAGACAGAGCACACGCTGACTCAGTCTGCTCCATTATAGTCAATGGCCCCGTCGGCGCATGCGTCCGAAACACGTTTTGCGGAGGGGGGGTTCGGACGGATGCCCCGACGGGACCAGTAAACGTAGGTAAAAAACAGTGTGAAAGGGGCCTAAGGAAGATCACTAGGTAAAGAAACGATACCTTGCCAATAGTAACACTATTAGAACAAGTTCTTTCCATCTTGCGCATTTAATCTGGGCTGAAGTCAGAAGTTACGTCACAGGAGCTCAGTGCATCTCTGAGAGCCAGAACGAGGCTCTCATGGACTTGTATTGAAGAGTTCCATGAAACACCGGAGCTGCCGGCAGGTCACTTTTCAGGGCAGACCAATCAGAGCGCCATTGGAAAAGGATGAAGGTGGCAGATGATGAGTAGAAGACAGGGCTCAGGATACTTAGAGTTAAAGCACCATTATAGCAGTGCAATAAAAAAAAAACCCGTTGTAGTGGTGCTTTAAAATTTACAACAAAGAGTGATGACATTTTTTTTTATGTTGTCTGGCGCCACCTGGAGTTCAAATTACATAGCAACATACAGGTCCATGTAATGAGCTGAATTCTGGCGGTCACACATGCTCAGTCCTTCTCTCCAGGTCTCTATACAATATTTCTATCTCTCTGCAGTCAGCAGTGAAATTGGTTTCTGTCCCGCATCCTGCCGTATAGAGGCAGCCAGCGTCTTCAGCTCCACATATTGTCTATTTCCCAGGTCGCAAATCTGCTGTATAATTCAGTAACAGAGGAGGGGGTGAGTGTTTACCAGATTGTATCCAGGTACTGTGGAAATACCCACCCATCTCTTTACATGTGGTGACGCTTTTAATCTGCAGCAAATCGATATATGGTGCATCTCAAATATCAATTGGGAAGCAAAAATCTTAAATAAACCCTAATATTCTTCTGAGCCTTGGATCTTCAGCAGAATCCAACAACCTGAAAAAAAACGCAATACTGACTTCATGCCTTTCTTGTACCCTACCAGTCTATACAGCTGGCTTTCTGTTATGCCCCCTTGTGGTCGCTGCAGACAATAACAGTGGCCAGCTGGGTATTTCGATAGTGGAGGTGGGTGTAGTGGGGAGGGCTGGTTAGGGTTTATAAATAGGGATGATCGAATACCAAAATATCCGCTTCGATGAATATCCGACGAATAGGTTGCCGCTATTCGCGTATTATCGAATATTCGACACCCAATATAAGTCTATGGGAAACTCGAATAATTTCACGTTGGACCTAACAGTGAGCTGTGGAGGCTGAAATGGATGGGAAAAGGCAGAAACATTATGGGCACAGTCTCTCGCTCGCTCTCTCGCTCGCTCTCGCTCTCTCTCTCGCTCGCTCTCACGCTCGCTCTCTCTCTCGCTCTCTTGCTCTCTCTCGCTCTCTTGCTCTCTCTCTCGCTCTCTTGCTCGCTCTCTTGCTCTCTCTCGCTCTCTCTCTCGCTCTCTTGCTCTCTCTCGCTCTCTTGCTCTCTCGCTCTCTCTTGCTCTCTCGCTCTCTTGCTCTCTCTCGCTCTCTTGCTCTCTCTTGCTCTCTTGCTCTCTCTCGCTCTCTTGCTCTCTCTCGCTCTCTTGCTCTCTCTCGCTCTCTTGCTCTCTCGCTCTCTCGCTCTCTCTCTTGCTCTCTCGCTCTCTCTTGCCCTCGCTCTCTTGCTCTCGCTCTCGCTCTCTTGCTCTCGCTCTCTTGCTCTCGCTCTCTTGCTCTCGCTCTCTTGCTCTCGCTCTCTTGCTCTCGCTCTCTTGCTCTCGCTCTTTTGCTCTCTTGCTCTCTCGCTGTCTTGCTCTCTCGCTCTCTCGCTCTCTTGCTCTCTTGCTCTCTCGCTCTCTTGCTCTCTTGCTCTCTCTTGCTCTCTCGCTCGCTCTCTTGCTCTCTCTCTCGCTCTCTTGCTCTCTCTCTCGCATGCTCTCGCTCTCTTGCTCTCGCTCTTGCTCTCTCGCTCTCTTGCTCTCGCTCTCTTGCTCTCGCTCTCTTGCTCTCGCTCTCTTGCTCTCGCTCTCTTGCTCTCGCTCTCTTGCTCTCGCTCTCTTGCTCTCGCTCTCTTGCTCTCTTGCTCTCGCTCTCTCGCTCTCTTGCTCTCGCTCTCTTGCTCGCTCTCTCTCGCTCTCTTGCTCTCTCTCGCTCGCTCTCTTGCTCTCTCTTGCTCGCTCTCTTGCTCGCTCTCTTGCTCGCTCTCTTGCTCGCTCTCTTGCGCTCGCTCTCTTGCGCTCGCTCTCTTGCGCTCGCTCTCGCTCTCTTGCTCTCGCTCTCTTGCTCTCGCTCTCTTGCTCTAGCTCTCTTGCTCTCGCTCTCTTGCTCTCGCTCTCTTGCTCTCGCTCTCTTGCTCTCGCTCTCTTGCTCTCGCTCTCTTGCTCTCGCTCTCTTGCTCTCTTGCTCTCTCGCTCTCTTGCTCTCTCGCTCTCTTGCTCTCACGCTCTCTTGCTCTCACGCTCTCTTGCTCTCACGCTCTCTTGCTCTCACGCTCTCTTGCTCTCTCGCTCTCTCGTATCGGGGCAGATAATGTTTTATTCGTCGCATAGCTTATACCGTATTATCTGACGAATACCGAATAGTGGCGAATGCATTCGCTCATCCCCATTTATAAACTGCTGTTTTCTGGAGGGAAATCAGCAGCAAAATCGCAACCAGTAAAAAAAAAAAAAGTTGCAATGTATTTTAAGAGAATTTAACCAGGACATATAAAGTACATGTAGAGGGTAAAGGATTGTCTGAAATTAGAATAAAAGGGTGTACTTTATTCTGCAAATGGAACTGCTGTATATTAGATGCTCCGGTATTGGCATTCACAAAGTGTAACTCATTTGTTAATTTGCTGCCTGGTAATGACACACTTGAATCCATTCTTAAGACGTTCATAGATGTGAGTTACTCTAGGAACCCCTTCTTCAGTCAGCACAGAGCGCAACCGAGGAAAATCTGCACCCAGCAATGGGCGTCATTACCCGCTCATGAGAACAGATCAGCTTATATACAGAGGAGAGGAACAATGAGAGGGAGTAAGCCCAAAATAGACCACCACTTTATTATGCTGCTGGCAGTGTCAACCATATCGCTCAAAGGAAAAGTTTCACATCACTGTAATCCCTGTTAAGACTTCCAAAGTTAGAACGTATTTGTTTTAGTTTTAACAGATCAGGAGAGCAGACTGTCAGTCATTACATGTCTCACACTGGTAACACCCCCTTTTATCTAATCCTTGGAGGCAGATTCTCGAGGAGATCTATGTCCGGCCCATAGGTCTTAACAGCTCATTTACATATTAATAAGACCTTAGATTGCAGATCTCAAGGTATCATCTTATTCAGCTTCCTATGATCTACATACTCATATAGACTGCTTAGGAGGGTTGATCCTACTGACAGATGCCCTTTCACGCAGAATAGGAATTACATACAGCTAGTACAAGGTGTTCTCCGCTATAGTCTCCTCTGTAGATGAAGTATTCATGTCTACCTATAATCCTTAGGCTCCACCACAAGCACCAAGTACATCTCAGCCTTCAGTCCTGAACTCTACCCCTGCTACTCTGGTCCAAGTACCGTCCTCTCAGAAGCCGCCTGTATCGGTAGCACAGGAGACGTTTACAGCACATCTGCTCAACCAGAATCCGCAACCCAGAAAGGTATGTGATCTGTAGAGACTGCAATACCAGCACTTACTATATTAGTATAATAATCTAATAACGCATTTTCCTTTCTTTTCCCCATGAAAAATGCATTACACGTTATGTCCAGCAGGGGGAGACAGCGGATGCATTTATTGACTATACAGTACTGACGTGTGCTCGGCATTACGCAGTCAGGGCTAATTTCTCCATATCCAGCCTCCTCTCTGATTTACTTCGCCCGTCACAATAAGATAGTCCTATGCTGAATATGTAATGTAAGAAATTATCGTTTACTTTGTGTTTTCAAGAAAGAAGACCTTTATATTTAAATATAATCTATATATTTTTATGAATAAAATATAAATATTTATGTATTTTAAGAATTTAATGCCGGGCTGGATTACTGGATTGGTTTTGTATAAATCTAAATGTAGATAGAAAGCCTTTGTAATGATATTATTAGCCATTATAATTTACAGCTTGTACTTCTTACCCTTAGGTCTGTCCACCTGCGACGTCCAACAACATATTTTCATATCAACCAAAACCCGTCACTACAGTTCCTCCATCCTTCAACAATAATGTACTGACTACTTCCCAAGCAGCAAGAACACCGCAAGCTGCACCGGTGCAGAACGGGCCCACGTCCATTCACGAGGTTAGACATCTATCATAGACGCACATACATTGTAACAAGCTGCTGACCCAAAATGTGGTCCAGTTTCATTCACAAACATAGGCAAAGTTTGCTCATGTGAAAGGGGGTTTCTTGACGGGGTGGTCTCCTTTTCTTAAATGGGTAAAATTGTAAAAACAAACAACTTTTTACATTTTACCTCTTAAGAATAAAAAGGATTTTTTTTAATAAGAAAGGAGAGATTTTTAAATCTATAGTTTCTTTGTTGCCTAGGTTACCAGCCACCTTTTTGTAGTCCATCAGCAGTGGTCTATCTCCTAGAGCTTGTAAGCACTGTCTTGAAGGTGCCTGGATCTGGCCTGCCTCAGAGCAACTGTTCTCCGATGCTGCCCCTGCTTGCAGAAAGCAAGGAAGAGTACACTGTCCGGGCCAAGGGTGCAACCATGCCGCTGGTTAGAACTGTCAGTCATCAAGAGCGCACCACCCACGTGGATAGAAGAGTTGTGCACTCATGAAGGCAGAACTTGAGATTAAACTACCTGAAAAAGCTTAAAGGGGTTGTCCAGTGCTTTTACATTGATGGCCCATCCTCATCAGCTGGGGTCCGACACCCGCTACCTCCGCCGATCAGCTGACTTTGGTCCCGGTGGCGGCAGCCAGAAGTGCTCAGTTCCGGCGCTACTGTCTTCTGATAGCGGCCAAGGCCGGGTACTGCACATCCGCCTTTTATTGATTAGAATAGGAGGTGGATGTGCAGTACTCAATTGCGGCCGCTACCAGAAGACGGAGCAGCACCGGAACAGAGCATTTCTGGTTGCCTGCTGCCACCGCCAGGACTGAGATCAGCTGATCGGCAGGGGTGCGGGGTGTCGGACGCCAACTGATCAGACATTGATGACCCATCCGGAGGATAAGCCATCAGTGTAAAAGTAGTGGACAACCCCTTTAAAGAATGAATGCAGCAGTGGTACCACATGTTCTCCATGGAGTCTGTCCACAAAGCCCTCTTCTCAAGATTAATTTTCATATTCGGAGCAGGATGTCTTCTAAGTAGATGCTGTACAGTAAAAGTTATTTCCATGCCATTTGTTTTCTATTTTGCCGTCTCCACTCTGCCAGCGCATAGGATCAAAGTCCGCGTTGTTTGATAATATATTACATTTGTGTCTCTGTTCTTTCCGCAGTCCAACGCCACATCCCCGTCCCAGCAGTACATTGTCCAGCATTCTGTGTTCAACAGCTCAGCTTCGAAAAATAAAGACCCTCCTCGCTATGAAGAGGCTATCAAGCAGGCTCGCAATATTCAGCCGCAGTCTCACACCGAGGTGGGTCCTTCACGCCACAGACATGTCACTGAAATGAATCCATGTTCAGCACAGGCACGGATTTTTCGGGGATGCATCCTTTTCTAATAGACATTCTTCTCCCATAACCCTTCTTCTACTTTATATATGAAGCAAGGAACACTAATCTGGGACACATTTTCTTTGTTTCCCTGTATAATATTATAGTTTGCCATCTGTGTCAGTGTTGCCGTGAGGTGGCCCTCTTCTGCTCCATATCTGTAGATAAACTGGTGTGGCACCATGAGTACAAGATTTAAGGGATCATGTCCCTGGATTTGGTGTTGCACTAACCATTGGCAGTACATCTTGCTCTGAAATGCTCCTGCATTTCAGAGAAAATATAGACCCTGAATCTTCAAGATTTTCATGCCAGTCTTGATGAGGGGGCGGAGTGGAGTCTGACGTTCCTTCTTCATTAAAAGGCGCACATCTCTTAACCCCCTTCCCCCGACGGGTGATTTTCCGTTTTTTGTTTTTTTTCCTGCTCCCCTTCTTCCAAGAGCTGTAACTTTTTTTTTATTTTTCTGACAATCTTGCCATATAAAGTCTCATTTCTTCGGCGCTCCATTGGGAGACCCAGACGATTGGGTGTATAGCACTGCCTCCGGAGGCCACACAAAGCAATTACACTAAAAAGTGTAAGGCCCCTCCCCTTCTGGCTATACACCCCCAGTGGGATCACTGGCTCACCAGTTTTCTGCTTTGTGCGAAGGAGGTCAGACATCCATGCATAAGCTCCACTGTTCAGTCAGCAGTAGCTGCTGACTATATCGGATGGAAGAAAAGAGGGCCCATACTAGGGCCCCCAGCATGCTCCCTTCTCACCCCACTTGCGGTTTGTAAGGTTGAGGTACCTATTGCTGGTACGGAGGCTGGAGCCCACATGCTGTTTTCCTTCCCCATCCCCCTGAGGGGCTCTGAGGAAGTGGGATCTTTCCGGCCACCTAGCCCTGAGGCCGGGCTCCATCCACAGACCCATAGAACCTGCTGGATGTGGAGCGGGAGTGCCGTTCAGGGACAAGGCCCTGCAACTTTCAGGTACTCTGTGTCCCCGTATGGCAGGCCACGCACACTCCAGGCTTGCTGGGTGTGCTAGTGCGCCGGGGACTGTAGCGCTGTGCGCTGGGCTTATAGTCCCTGCAGATTACTGGGGGACTTTACGTGTGGGGACCGCCGCGCCGGCCGCCCCTGGAGCGGCGGCGCAGCTGCGACTTGTAGTGCGCCGGGGACGCGCCGACCGCGCTTTTACGGCGGCGGCGCTTCTAACTTTAGTCCCTGGCTTTTGCGGCCTAGCGCCGCTTCGTTCCCGCCCCCACCCTGTCACTCAGGGACAGGGAGAGACGCTGTTCTATAGCAGCGCCGAGGGCTGGAGCCTTATTTGCATTCTCCAGCCCCCTTTACTAGACACAGTGGGCGCCGGGTTCCCGCTCTTGTCTCGGGCATGCCCTCGGCCCGCCCCTCTCCTCTGGACGCCGGCAGCCATTCCGGCACGCAGAGCGGGAAAACGGAGACACTGAGCTACTACACGCCCGGAGAAGGGCACAGGATTCCGGCGCCACACACCCGCTTTTGTGCGGGCGGTAAGCGGCAACTAAAGTGCTGACCCACTAATGCCGAAGTGTCCTGTTGTACTTTTGTACGGTCGCTATTCAGGATGCAGACCTAGAAACAGCAGCAAAAGATCAGGGGTGCTAAAGCACAGACTCTATATGCTGCTTGTCTTGCATGTGCTGCAGTGTCATGTGTCCTTTATGCTTGTATGCTTTACATTGCACTGTAAGGGCTATTCTTGGCTGTCTACCCGCCTAGATGGCTAGACAGCGGCAGCAATCAGCAATGGTGCTAAGGCACAAGCTTTCAATGCTGCTTGGATTGTATGTACTGCAGAGTTTATTTTCATGCTTGTACATTCACTGCATGTCGCTATTCTTGGCTAATGCTCCTTGATGACTAGACAACAGCAGCAGAAAAGCAAGGGTGCTAAGGCACAAGCTTTCAATGCTGCTTGGATTGCATGTGCTGCAGTGGTTATTTTCATGCTTGTATGCTATACATTCACTGTATGTCGCTTTTCCTGGCTAATGCTCCTGAATAACTAGACAACGGCAGCAGAAAAGCAAAGGTGCCAAGGCACAGGCTTTCTATGCTCCTTGTACTGCATGTGCTGAAGTGTTTATTGTACTTCATGCTTGTATGCTATACATTGCACTGTACGGTCGCTATTCTTGGCTAATGCTCCTAGATGGCTAGACAGCAACAGCAAAAAAAAAAAAAAAAAAAAAAAAGCATGGGTGCCAAGGCACAGGCTTTCTATGCTGCTTGTACTGCATGCGACTGTTCCAGGACCCCCAGTGTGTGCAATTACTCAACGGGGTCTCTGCTACAGGTGGCCAAAAGAACCACCTGTGATCCCTGTCCAGGGACAGGGACGGAGTTGCAGTTTCCGCTGATATATTGTCTGTGGCTATGACTAACATCTTACAGACTTTGCAGTCCAGACAGACCTTGGGCAATGTTGATCCAATGCCCCTGGCCACCCTGATTTCGAAACAAATCATGGCTCCAGGAGGGTCCCATGCATCCCAGGGTGCAGGCTCTGACACGGACGGCAGTCCCAGACGGCCTAAGCGAGCTCCCTAAGAACGGCCCTCGACTTCATCACAGTACTCTCTGTATGATGAGGCAGACGTAGCTGTTCAGGACTCTGATCCTGAGACCGCTCTCAATCCGGATACACCGGATGGTGACGCTATAGTGAATAATCTTATAGCGTCCATCAATGGAAGGTTGGGTATTTCTCCCTCAACTCCTCCAGTGGAGGGGTCAGCTTCACAGCAGAAGAAATCCCTATTTCGGTATCTCAAGCGTATATTGAGTACTTTTCTGGTCACTCTGACTCCAGAGAAGCAGTCCAGGAACACCACGCTTATCCCGATAAGCGTTTCTCCAACCGTATTGAAGATACGCGTTGTCTCTTCCCCCCTGACGTGCTCAGGCGCTCCAAGGGTGGATCCCCCGATCTCCAGGCTTGCGGCTAGATCTATAGTTGCAGTGGAAGATGGGACTTCACTTAAAGATGCCATTGACAGACAGATAGCCCTATCGGCGGGTCGGTTGCCCCGGCATTCGCAGCCATAGAGGCACTCCAAGCTATTTCAGCTAGTATTGCGCAGAGGGACGCGGTCACATGTACATCTTGGCCGCAGTAGCGTCCTTCACCTCGCAATGTCGGCATTGCGACTCAAGCTGTTTATGCTGTCCTGGACTCTACGAGCCGTACGTCAGTGGCGTCCGCCAACTCCGTGTTGTTACGCTCCTAGTGTTAAGGGATTGGAGCAGATGCTGCTTCCACAAAAGTGCTTAACCAGATTGCCTTTATCTGGTGACAGACTGTTTCGTGAGCGGTTGGATTAAATCATTCAACTGTCCAAGGGTACGGATTCTTCCTTACCCCAGCTATCAAACAAGACCCATCAGGAGAAGGGACAGTCGAGGTTTCGGTCCTTCCCAGGCTCGGGCACGTCCCAATTGCCCTCGTCCAACAGGACTCATAAGGCTCAGAGGGGCGCAGGTTCCTGGCGGGCTCAATCACGCCCGGAGAAGGCAGCCGGAGGAACCGCTACCAAGGCGGTTTCCTCATGACTTTCAGCCCTCTCTCTCCGCGTCCGCGGTCGGTGGCAGACTCCCCCGCTTTAGCGACATTTAACTGCCACAGGTCAATGGCCGGTGGGTGAGAGACAGTTTGTCGCAAAAACTTCCTCACCGGCCGAGCCGAGGCTCTTCTGCAGGCAGTAGGAGTCGTAATCCCGGTTCCTCCTCAGGAACAAGAGACACTTTTTACTCCGATCTGGTCGGGGTGACAAAATAGGACGACTCCTTCCGTTCCGTTCTGGACCTTAAACTGCTCAACAAGCACGTGAAAACCAGGCGGTTCCGGATGGAATCCCTCCGCTCCGTCATTGCCTCAATGTCTCAAGGAGATTTCCTAGCATCAATAGACATCAGGATGCTTATCTCCACGTGCCGATTGCTCCAGAGCACCGGCGTTTGCTACGATTCGTTATTGAAGACGAGCATCTTCGGTTCGTAGCCCTACCCTTCGGTCTGGCGACAGCCCCACGGGTTTTCACCAAGTTCATGGCAGCAGTGGGACCACTCCCGCACTCTCAGGGTCACCCTGTGATCCCTTACTTAGACCATCTACTTGTCAAGGCACTCTTTTAAGAGGCATGCCAACACAGCCTGAACATGGCGCTGGAGACTTCCCAGAGTTTCGGGTGGGTCCTCAACTTTTCAAAGTTAAACCCAATCGCTGGCATATCTTAGCTTGGGGTTTCACACTCTCTCAGCGATGGTGAAGCTTCCACTGGACAAACAGCGGTCACTACAGACGGGGGTGCAGTCTCTCCTTCAAGGAGACACCTCATCCAGAGGCAGTCCCTTTCACGCAGTTTCATCTGCGTCCACCTCAATAGAACATTCTTCGCTAATGGGAGGGGAAGTCGATGTCCCTACACAGGAACGTCCCCCTTTCTCAGACGATCAAGGACTCTCTTCAGAGGAGTCCACTCTTCAGATCAATTGTCTGGAGCTCTGGGCAGTGCATATGGCCCTGCAAGACTTCCTGCAGTGGCTGGAAGGCAAACAGATCCGAATTCAGTCGGACAATCCACAGCGGTGGCATACATCAACCACCAAGGCGGACTACGCAGTCGGCGAGCCTCCCAGGAAGTCCGCCGGATTCTGCTAGGGGTGGAAGACAGAGCATACACCGTATCCGCAGTTCACATCCCGGGCGTAGAAAACTGGGAAGCAGACTTCCTCAGTCACCAGGGCGTGGACGCAGGAGAATGGTCTCTGCACCCGGACGGGTTTCACGAATCGGCACAACAGCAAGGTCCCGGTTTTCATGACGATCAAACAGCTCTGGCGACAGGCATCTCACGGTCGGTCAACCGTGGGCACTACCAGACCGGCCAGACTTACTGTCCCAAGGGCCGTTTTTCCATCTTAATTCTACGGCCCTGAACCTACTGTGTGGCCATTGCGTCCTAGATCCTAGTGTCCTCAGGATTATCCCACGGGGTCGTTGCCACCATGAGACAGGCTATGAAGCCCACGTCTGCTAAGATCTACCACGGAAGTGGAAGATTTTCTTTTACTGGTGCTCTGTACAAGGAGTGTCTCCCTGGCCATTGGCATTGCCTACTTTTCTTTCCTTCCTGCAATCTGGGTTGGAAAAGGGCTTGTCGCTCGGCTCCCTTAAAGGGCAAGTCTCGGCGCTATTGGTGTTTTTTTCAGAAGCGTCTAGCACGACGTCCGCAGGTACGCACGTTCCTGCAGGGGGTTTGGTCATATCGTCCCCCCGTACGAGCGGCCGTTAGATCCATGGGATCTGAACAGGGTACTAGTTGCTCTCCAGAAGCCGCCTTTCGAGTCTCTGACGGATGTTTCACTCTCTCGACTATCACGGAAAGTGGCCTTTCTGGTAGCGATCACGTCTCTTCGGAGAGTGTCTGAGCTAGCGGCGCTGTCATCCAAGGCTCCCTTCCTGGTGGTCCACCAGGACAAGGTAGTGCTGCGCCCCATTCAGGAGTTTCTCCCTAAGGTAGTATCCTCGTTTCATATTAATCAGGATATCTCCTTACCTTCTTTTTGTCCTCATCCGGTTCACCGGTATGAAAAGGATTTACATTTGTTAGATCTGGTGAGAGCACTCAGAATCTACATTTCCCGCACGGCGCCCCTGCGCCGCTCAGATGCACTCTTTGTCCTTGTCGCTGGCCAGCGCAAGGGGTCGCAGGCTTACAAAGCCACCCTGGCTCGATGGATCAAAGAACCAATTCTTGAAGCCTACCGTTCTGCTGGGCTTCCGGTTCCATCAGGGCTGAAGGCCCATTCTACCAGAGCCGTGGGTGCGTCCTGGGCATTACGACACCAGGCTACGGCTCAACAGGTGTGCCAGGCAGCTACCTGGTCGAGTCTGCACACTTTCACCAAACATTATCAGGTGCATACCTATGCTTCGGCGGACGCCAGCCTAGGTAGAAGAGTCCTGCAGGCGGCAGTTGCCTCCCCGTAGGGGAGGGCTGTCTTTGCAGCTCTAACATGAGGTATTTCTTTACCCACCCAGGGACAGCTTTTGGACGTCCCAATCGTCTGGGTCTCCCAATGGAGCGCCGAAGAAGAAGGGAATTTTGTTACTTACCGTAAATTCCTTTTCTTCTAGCTCCTATTGGGAGACCCAGCACCCGCCCTGTTGTCCTTCGGGATTTTTGGTGGTTTTTCGGGTACACATGTTGTTCATGTTGAATGGTTTTTCAGTTCTCCGACGTTACTTCGGAGTGAATTTGTTTAAACCAGTTATTGGCTTTCCTCCTTCTTGCTTTTGCACTAAAACTGGTGAGCCAGTGATCCCACTGGGGGTGTATAGCCAGAAGGGGAGGGGCCTTACACTTTTTAGTGTAATTGCTTTGTGTGGCCTCCGGAGGCAGTGCTATACACCCAATCGTCTGGGTCTCCCAATAGGAGCTAGAAGAAAAGGAATTTACGGTAAGTAACAAAATTCCCTTCTTTTTGCAGGACAAGTTTTACTTTTAAATGAAACCATTAGTTTTACCATATAGTGTACTGGAAAACGTCAAAAAAATTCCAAGGGAAAAAAAATGCAAAAAAAGTGTGATTGCATGATAGTTTTTGGGATAGTTTATTCACAGTGTTCACTATATGGTAAAACTGTTGTGTCAGTGTGATGCCTTAGATGGGTACGAGTTCATAGACGCCAAACATGTATAGGTTTACTTTTATCTAAGGGGTTAAAAAACTTTAAAGTTTGTAAAAAAAAAAAAAAGCGCACTTTTTCCGTGATCCGTAGCGTTGTCATTTTTTGGGATCTATGACTCAGTGATGGGTTATTTTTTGCATCTGGAACTGACATTTTAAACGGTATCGTTTTTGCGCAGTAGCACCGTTTTGATCGCATTTTGCGCAGAATTCGCAGCAACCAAAAAACATAATTTTGGCGTTTATAATTTTTTTTGCCGCTAACCGATCAGATTAATTGATTTTATATTTTGATATATTGGGCATTTCTGAACGCGGTAATTCCAAATGTGTGTGTGTGTGTATATATGTATGTGTGTGTATATATATATATATATAATATATATATATATATATATATATATATATATATATATATATATAATATATGTATGTATGTATGTATGTATGTATGTGTGTGTGTGTGTGTGTGTATATATATATATATATATATATATATGTGTATGTATTTTTTTTAAACATTTAATTTTGAATGGGGGAAGATTTGAACTTTTTTTATTTTTACATTTTTTAAAACTTTTTTTTTATTTTACTAGTCCCCTAGGGGACTATAATAATCAGCAATTTGATAGCTCATTCATTTGTCTAGATCACAGCTACACAGCTGAGATCTGCAGAAAAGCAGCTCTCCTCTCACACACGGCCCTCTGCTGGATGTAAGAGGAAGTGACTCATGATAGCTACAGGAGTCATTACATGCCCCTGTGCTGCCATGACAACCATTGGATCCATGTGATCACCACATCACATGACTTCCAATGGAGACGGGTAAGTGCTTACCGCGGCCTGTTATTACATCGCACTGTGACATTTTCACAGTAGGCACGAGTGAGTAGCGAATTCACTTGTGCTTGATAGCTGCACATGTCAGGTGATTTGAACAGCTGACATGTGCAGTGATTGCTGCCGGCGGCAGCAGGCAGGCATTAACCTGACACAATACATGACGTACCCAGTACATCATGTGTCGTGAAGATCAGATTTGTAGTGCAAGACACACCTTGTTTTCATGAATTAAACCAGCTGTGGTGTCACACTCCAGTGCCAGGCCATATCGGCTGAGCTGGGAGAAACTGGCATGAAAACACCAAAAGTCACAACATTTTTATGCAAGTTCCAAGTTGTCCCCCAAAATTGTGACTTTTCAAAGCATTTTACACCAGAATTCTTGTAAAATTGCTTTGATCAATCGGGGCTATATTTTGTAAAGCCAGCAGGGGACTATAAGATGACTAGTCGTGTGTTGCCCTCAGCCAGGTTCTCCTTGCACCTCTCCAGGAGATAGACAGACAGGTTTCTCCCATATGTGTACGTAGGGAGAGACCAGTCAATCATGTGGAGCAGAGATGAGAGAAGCCGTATGGGGACCATCAGGGCCGTATTTACCATTAGGCACCCGTGGTCCGGTGCCTAGGGCGGCAGATTGTGAGGGGCGGCACCTTCTGGCAGCAAAAAAAAAAAAAAAAAAAAAAAATTTTTTTTTTTTTTTTTTTTTTTTACATTTTTTTTTTTTTGTGGCTGCCGAGCACAGGGAGCTGATTGACCCCGGAACTGCCGGCGCCTGCACTTCCGGGGTCACAGGCGCGCGTCAATCAGCTCCTTCCTTTGTGCTGCGTCCACTGCTGTGTGGACGTCACATGCAGAGCTCACAGCAGGACGCCGCGGATGACGCCGTGATGGAAGCTGGTGTCAGAAGAGGATACTCACGTGAGCCAGGAAGATGGCGGCGGGCACTGGAGCAGATAAGTGGATTCATAAGGAGCGTGGGAGTGTCTCTAATGCAGACCGGAGATCTGCGCATACGGGGGGGAGGCAGCAAAGGCTGATACTGGAGGGAGGCAGAGGCTGAGACTGGGGGGAGGCTGGAGGGAGGCAGAGGCTGAGACTGGGGAGAGGCTGGAGGGAGGCAGAGGCTGAGACTGGAGGGAGGCTGGAGGGAGGCAGAGGCTGAGACTGGGGGGAGGCTGGAGTGAGGCAGAGGCTGAGACTCGGGGGAGGCTGGAGGGAGGCAGAGGCTGAGACTGGAGGGAGGCTGGAGGGAGGCAGAGGCTGAGACTGGAGAGAGGCAGAGGCTGAGACTGGGGGGAGGCTGGAGGGAGGTAGAGGCTGAGACTGGGGGGAGGCTGGAGGGAGGCAGAGGCTGAGACTGGGGGGAGGCTGGAGGGAGGCAGAGGCTGAGACTGGAGGGAGGCAGAGGCTGAGACTGGGGGGAGGCTGGAGGGAGGCAGAGGCTGAGACTGGAGAGAGGCAGAGGCTGTGACTGGGGGGAGGCTGGAGGGAGGCAGAGGCTGAGACTGGAGGGAGGCAGAGGCTGAGACTGTGGGGAGGCTGGAGGGAGGCAGAGGCTGAGACTGGGGGAGGCTGGAGGGAGGCAGAGGCAGAGACTGGGGGGAGGCTGGAGGGAGGCAGAGGCTGAGACTGGGGGGAGGCTGGAGGGAGGCAGAGGCTGAGACTGGGGGGAGGCTGGAGGGAGGCAGAGGCTGAGACTGTGGGGAGGCTGGAGGGAGGCAGAGGCAGAGACTGGGGGGCGGCTGGAGTGAGGCAGAGGCAGAGACTTGGGGGAGGCTGGAGGGAGGCAGAGACTGGGGGGAGGCTGGAGGGAGGCAGAGGCAGAGACTGGGGGGAGGCTGGAGGGAGGCAGAGGCTGAGACTGGGGGGAGGCTGGAGGGAGGCAGAGGCTGAGACTGGGGGGAGGCTGGAGGGAGGCAGAGACTGGGGGGAGGCTGGAGGGAGGCAGAGGCAGAGACTGGGGGAGGCTGGAGGGAGGCAGAGGCAGAGACTGGGGGGAGTCTGGAGGGAGGCAGAGGCTGAGACTTGGGGGAGGCTGGAGGGAGGCAGAGGCTGGGACTGAGGGGAGGCTGGAGGGAGGCTGAGACTGGAGGGAGGCTGGAGGGAGGCTGAGGCTGGGGGGAGGCTGGAGGGAGGCTGAGACTGGGGGGAGGCTGGAGGGAGGCAGAAGCTGAGACTGGAGGGAGGCTGAGACTGGGGGGAGGCTGGAGGGAGGCAGAGGCTGAGACGGGGGAGGCTGGAGGGAGGCAGAGGCTGAGACTGGAGGGAGGCAGAGGCTGAGACTGGGGGGAGGCTGGAGGGAGGCAGAGGCAGAGACTGGGGGGAGGCTGGAGGGAGGCAGAGGCAGAGACTGGCGGGAGGCTGGAGGGAGGCAGAGACTGGGGGGAGGCTGGAGGGAGGCAGAAGCAGAGACTGGGGGAGGCTGGAGGGAGGCAGAGGCAGAGACTGGGGGGAGGCTGGAGGGAGGCAGAGGCAGAGACTGGGGGGAGTCTGGAGGGAGGCAGAGGCTGAGACTTGGGGGAGGCTGGAGGGAGGCAGAGGCTGGGACTGAGGGGAGGCTGGAGGGAGGCTGAGACTGGAGGGAGGCTGGAGGGAGGCTGAAGCTGGGGGGAGGCTGGAGGGAGGCTGAGACTGGGGGGAGGCTGGAGGGAGGCAGAAGCTGAGACTGGAGGGAGGCTGAGACTGGGGGGAGGCTGGAGGGAGGCAGAGGCTGAGACGGGGGAGGCTGGAGGGAGGCAGAGGCTGAGACTGGAGAGAGGCAGAGGCTGAGACTGGGGGGAGGCTGGAGGGAGGCAGAGGCAGAGACTGGGGGGAGGCTGGAGGGAGGCAGAGGCAGAGACTGGCGGGAGGCTGGAGGGAGGCAGAGACTGGGGGGAGGCTGGAGGGAGGCAGAAGCAGAGACTGGGGGAGGCTGGAGGGAGGCAGAGGCAGAGACTGGGGGGAGGCTGGAGGGAGGCAGAGGCAGAGACTGGGGGGAGTCTGGAGGGAGGCAGAGGCTGAGACTTGGGGGAGGCTGGAGGGAGGCAGAGGCAGAGACTTGGGGGAGGCTGGAGGGAGGCAGAGGCTGGGACTGGGGTGAGGCTGGAGGGAGGCTGAGACTGGGGTGAGGCTGGAGGGAGGCTGAGACTGGGGGGAGGCTGGAGGGAGGCTGAGACTGGGGGGAGGCTGGAGGGAGGCAGAAGCTGAGACTGGAGGGAGGCTGAGACTGGGGGGAGGCTGGAGGGAGACTGAGGCCGAGACTGGGGGGAGGCTGTAGGGAGGCTGAGGCTGAGACTGGAGGGAGGCTGAGGCTGAGACTTGAGGGAGGCTGAGACTGAGACTGGAGGGAGGCTGGAGGGAGGTTGAGGCTGGGGGGAGGCAAAGGCTGAGACTGGGGGAGAGAGGCTGATGCTGAGGGAAGATAGAGGCTGATGCTGGGGGAGAGAGGCTGATGCTGGGGGAGTGGGAGAGAGGGGCTAATGCTAGAGACAGAGGACAAGGGATGAGGGATAGTGTAGGGGAGTCAATATCAAGAGTGGGGTAGTGTGTGTGGGGGGGGTCTCAGCATAAGCGTTAGTGTGGTGGTCTTAGCATGAGTGGGGCAACATGAAGGTCTCATTATGGAAAAGAGGAAGGCAGCATTAGGAGCTCATGGAGAGGGACAGCATGCATGGGACATTGTGAGAAGGGGGCAGCATGCATGGGACACTGAGGAGGGGGCAGCATGCATGGGACATTGTGAGAAGGGGGCAGCATGCATGGGACACTGAGGAGGGGGCAGCATGCATGGGACATTGTGAGAAGGGAGCAGCATGCATGGGACACTGAGGAGGGGACAGCAAGCATGGGACACTGTGAGGAGGGGGCAGAATGCATGGGACACTGTGAGGAGGGGGCAGCATGCATGGGACACTGTGAGGAGGGGGCAGCATGCATGGGACATTGTGAGGAGGGGGCAGCATGCATGAGACATTGTGAGGAGGGAGCAGCATGCATGGGACATTGTGAGGAGGGAGCAGCATGCATGAGACATTGTGAGGCGGGAACAGCATGCATGAGACATTGTGAGGAGGGAGCGGCATGCATGAGACATTGTGAGGAGGGAGCGGCATGCATGAGACATTGTGAGGAGGGAGCAGCATGCATGAGACATTGTGAGGAGGGAGCATCAAGCATGAGACATTGTGAGGAGGGAGCAGCATGCATGGGACATTGTGAGGAGGGAGCATCAAGCATGAGACATTGTGAGGAGGGAGCAGCATGCATGGGACATTGTGAGGAGGGAGCAGCATGCATGGGACATTGTGAGGAGGGGGCAGCATGCATGGGACATTGTGAGGAGGGAGCAGCATGCATGGGACATTGTGAGGCGGGAGCAGCATACATGAGACATTGTGAGGAGGGAGCAGCATGCATGAGACATTGTGAGGAGGGAGCAGCATGCATGGGACATTGTGAGGAGGGGGCAGCATGCATGGGACATTGTGAGGAGGGGGCAGCATGCATGGGACATTGTGAGGAGGGAGCAGCATGCATGGGACATTGTGAAGAGGGGGCAGCATGCATGGGACATTGTGAGGAGAGAGCAGCATGCATGGGACATTGTGAGGAGGGGGCAGCATGCAAGGGACATTGTGAGGAGGGGGCAGCATGCATGGGACATTGTGAGGCGGGAGCAGCATGCATGAGACATTGTGAGGAGGGAGCAGCATGCATGGGACATTGTGACGAGGGAGCAGCATGCATGGGACATTGTGAGGAGGGGGCAGCATGCATGGGACATTGTGAGGAGGGAGCAGCATGCATGGGACATTGTGAAGAGGGGGCAGCATGCATGGAACATTGTGAGGAGGGAGCAGCATGCATGGGACATTGTGAGGAGGGGGAAGCATGCATGGGACACTGTGAGGAGGGGGCAGCATGCATGGGACATTGTGAGGAGGGGGCAGCATGCATGGGACATTGTGAGGAGGGGGCAGCATGCATGGGACATTGTGAGGAGGGGGCAGCATGCATGGGACATTGTGAGGAGGGGGCAGCATGCATGGGACATTGTGAGGAGGGGGCAGCATGCATGGGACATTGTGAGGAGGGGGCAGCATGCATGGGACATTGTGAGGAGGGAGCAGCATGCATGGGACATTGTGAGGAGGGGGCAGCATGCATGGGACATTGTGAGGAGGGAGCAGCATGCATGGGACATTGTGAGGCGGGAGCAGCATACATGAGACATTGTGAGGAGGGAGCAGCATGCATGAGACATTGTGAGGAGGGAGCAGCATGCATGGGACATTGTGAGGAGGGGGCAGCATGCATGGGACATTGTGAGGAGGGAGCAGCATGCATGGGACATTGTCCTCACATCATGCTGCTCCCTCCTCACAATGTACAGATCATATTTCATAATCGAGGAAGGTGTGGTGGATATACAGTAGTTTATAAGGGAGGGCAGAGTGGTGTTTTAGTTTATTAGGGGCAGTGTGACAGTCACAGTATATAACTGGGGATGGTGGGAATATTTTATACTCATGCTATGTTTTGATGTGCCTGTGGTGATTCCCATTGGGGGGGGTTAGTTTCTTATTGATACTTTTTAAAGTGTGCTACAGAGTAGATCTGCCTTAAACAGATGTCGTGTGCGAAAACTCAGTTTTACGTTGTCACTAAGGGGCGCGACCACTTAAAGTGCCTAGGGCAGCACGAAGGCAAAATACAGCCCTGGGGACCATACTGGACTAGTCACGTTTCTCGCTATGGTCCCCATGCGGCGTTTCTCTCTGAAACATCTGAGCATTTCAGTGAAAGAGATACACACTGCCACAATCCGATTTCATCAAAATTAAACAGGTTCCTTTTAAAAGGGAGTTCTCAAGTTGAAAGTTATCACCTATACACAGGGTAGGGGATTCCTTTCCAGTTGCTGGGGGTCCGACCGCCGTGGCCTCCACTGATCCTGAGATCCTGAAGAGCCTTGACTAAATGGAGATTAGGACGATCATGCGCACAAATACTCCATTTGTCCTTAATGGAGGCGCCGAGTAGGGCTGATGCAATACTACCTTGAAATAATAAATCCCTCACATTTAGAACTAGAAAGGAAGTGAATTACACAGTAACAGTTACACTGTAAAGTGGATCTGTCACTAGATTTCTTCGACCTAATGAGGCTGGTGTACTTACATACATTGTATACCGTCTTGTGTTAACTGGATACCTGTCGGTTTTCCTATAACCTTTTTGATTTCTGCCTTTATTACATTTTCCTCCAACATGGATGTACGTTTGGGCTTTGATGTTGATGTATTGAAGTCTATGCTAGTGTCGGAATCACAGCTCCAGTATTAGAAAAATCTGTCACACACAAGTGGAAGCCATTAGTGCAATAAAAAAGGAAATCAATAAAACCTTCCTGTAAGACGCTTGTTTTCATAGAGATCAGCGAGGCCAGGACATGCCAGACCGTGCCGCTCAGACATTCATGTACAATAGAGGAGACTTTCTATCAGTGTCGATTGCTATGATTAGAGTCCAAAATACATCTTTCCAAAATGCTATAAAAACCACAGAATAGCAGAACTGGGACTCGTGTCCGGTTTCCTTCTGACTCACTTGTTCCATAAATCTAATAAAAGAAAGTTATCATAAAACTCGGGATCCACCTTTGAGTATCTGCATAATGCAAAAATCCCCAATAGATTGCACCTAAATGGAAGCAAATGTATTAATTATACAGAGCGCCAGATCTCCTGCATAAACATACAACTCTGCCACTGCTACTGGGAGCCAAGAAGCGCACTCCATACTGGTTTACATTTAAAGATTACGAACACTTCCAAAAAATGATTTTTATATATCAGGGTTGACCTTTAGATAACAAAATTGTACTTAAAGTCTCAATCTTCATTCATTCTCTCAGACACCCCCCTCCCCCCTCATCCCCACCGATATGCATTTTGCAGCCCGATCCAAGCTTCTGTTCTGTTTCCCAGTGGGAGTGTCCCTCCCTGCAATACAGGCTGGATATGGGCTTTGTGCTTCTGCTTTTACTAGCTTTAAATTCATATCCAAAATTGCACTTATTTCCTCCCATGAGTTTTCCTCACCTATAGCCTATTGTCTGTGCTCTCCATTAAACCATTTAGATACTTTCTCCCCTCTGCATCAGGTCACAAATCTGTGAGAAAACTATCTATTAACGGCTAAAGAAGGGAGAGGGAGCAGAGAGGGTCATCAGTAGCAGCAGGTCTAATGGATTTCTATCAGTTTTGCAAAAGCGCTGACCTGGATGCCAGTTAGGGACACTGCAGCAGCAAATTCATAGAAATGTACTAATGAAGAATATTTAGACTGGGTGTTTATAAAAATCTATATAAAGAGGTACATTGCCTTTAATGCTATAATAACTTATACAGTAAGCTCCATCTAGTAGTGAGTTATTTAATGTACAGTTTTGATCTACTCTCGCATCCCTGATGATGTGTTAACCAGTACACATCCGATCAAACAAGAGTGGTGACCACTTGCTGGACCCTTTAATGGTATGTCGACATAGTGACTGGAGTTGATAGGAATCGATTCACGTGTTCCAGTACAGCGACCAGGTCAGTACCCTGTAGCCACAGGGTACTGATCTGGTCGCTGTACTGGAACATGTGCTGGATAGGAGTCCTAAGAACTGCCTCCTACCTCCTTACATCTGCACCTATTCTTTCAATTATCTGGTGTGTCGTGATGTCATCACTATGTTGTAGCACACATGACATCATATCAGGCCGACCAATCAAAGGAAGAGCCGTGGATTCCAGGAAAGCGGAAGCGGTTCTTAGGGTTCCTGTCCAGTGCTGACCTGGCTGCTGGAATGACTCCTGCAAATCGATTCGCACCAACTCTTATCATGATATTAAGAGACAGCAGCAGTGGGGTGCAGTGCGGTGAATCCGATTGTTAGGCTCAAAAACATTTTTTGTTTCTAATACTATTGTTGTTCTGATCATACATATCCCTTTTACCTCGGAGTCTGTCCATTGATGAGTGACCACTGTTGGATGCTCGGATGGGCACGACATGAGCACCCGAGTATAATGGAAGTCAATAGGGAACTCAAGCATTTTTGGGGAAGATTCACATGAAAAATGCCGTAGTTCCCCAATGGCTTCCATTATAGTCAGGTACTCAAGTCGCCCACATCCGCGCATCCAACAGCTGTTACGAGTACTGAGCAGCCGAGCATGGTAGTGCCCAATCATCACTACTCATTGCATTGTCATGATCCAGTAGATTCTGTATAAGAGGTGACGATGCATTGTGTATTTCATGTGTTTTATTTTATTAACCTACAGGTACTGAATGCACATAGCCAGCAGATGGATGACTTGTTCGATATTCTCATCAAAAGTGGAGGTAAGGAAAAGCAGGATCATGTTCACAGTGTAACTAGTCTGCTAAATACAAAAAACAATAATCTTTATATACATATATGCTTCACTTATCTTGTCGAGTTATATCCTGTAATATAGTCCTAAGCTGCATTAACAAGTCTCAATTCTACAGACTTCAGAGCTGAAATCTCCCATCATTCGTTGCTGATTTGCATTACACCCATAGTATAGCACCTCAGAATTTGGACAAGTTTGTCGACTATCCAGTATGTCATTCAGAGGTGGACACTGACAATGAAGGGCCCTTCCTTGTGTTAGGATCCCCCTCTCCATTAGGTGACCACAATGTAAACACACAAACCCATCTACTGGCAGATTCACATACTGGTTTTTTTTCTTAAAGTTTTTCAAATGTACTATATACTATATTTGCAAAATTACACTTAAAATAAAAAAAAATATATATATATATATATATATATATATATAATATCTATATATACGTGTGTGTGTGTGTGTATATATATGTATGTATGTATAATATATATATATATATATATATATATATGTGTATATGTATATATGTATATGTATATATATATATATATATATATATATGTATGTATATATATATATGTATATATATAATATAATATTTTTTTAATGAATGTAGTAAAGAAAAATTACACTTATATATTATAATGATTTTTTTTATTTTAAGTGTAATTTTTCCACATAAGTACTTAAGTGTTGCATTAGTGCAAACATTTTTTAATGAATGTAATGAAGAAAAACATTTTTTTTATATATATATATATATATATATATATATATATATATATATATATATATATACAATTAACATTCTGTCTACTGTATTATACGCTCAATAAGATACCAAATATGTCCGTGTTTTTATTGATTTGTGATGTTTATTTTTTATTTTGTTAAAGTTTGATTATTTTAATTGTTTTTCATTGATTTTAATAGTTCTCTGCTAAAAAAAAACTCTTGATTTTTATTTAACCTCTAATATACAGGCATATAAAAATGCACTGGTATATAGAGATGTGTTTCTATGTACCCGTACAACATGTCTGTAAATAGAATGAATACCTTTTAGCCCTTTTTAAGGCTCCTCCACACATCAGTGTTTATATGCTGAGTGTATTTCATATCTTATGATAGTCTAGGGGGTAGTTCATATGTCCATTTCTTTTTTCCTTGGACCAAGTGATATGCAGAAAAGCACAGAGACCTGTCCAATATTGATCAGAGTGTCAGATCTAAGTTGCCAAAGCACGTTTATTGGTCTGTCAAAAAAAAGTCAGACACTTGGATGACACTATTTCTATTTTACCTGCACTGCTTGATAGGTGAAGCTAGAAAAACATTGACATGCTAACCAACCACTGACCAAACTCCGACAATACTCACAATACTCCAATAAGAAGCACTACTGAACTTTGGACCAAACAAAAAACTCACAACTGGC
This sequence comes from Anomaloglossus baeobatrachus, assembly GCF_048569485.1. Lineage (NCBI taxonomy): Eukaryota > Metazoa > Chordata > Amphibia > Anura > Aromobatidae > Anomaloglossus > Anomaloglossus baeobatrachus. The sequence continues at coordinate 228,920,507 of NC_134359.1, read as the reverse complement.
TGAAAAGCAATTCCCCCATTCTTAACAGTGCAGCCTGTGACTTACAGCTGTAGTTGCTGCCTGTAATGCAAGAGGTTGTGAGTTTGAATCCCAACATTATACTATTATATGACACTTCATACACTGCGCTGAACTACAAATTCACGCCATCTAAATGCACATTTCCCAAGTGACACTCAGGTAGCCTTGTGGAGTGTAGAAATTATTTCTTTTAGTGTAACATTTTACAGTATGGACAGAAAACATCTATTCACTGTGCTTTTACCCAACAATATCTCACTGCTGGATCTTCCCAGCATAACATTATACTTTTCAAGCTGAGACTATGCAGATCTTCTGGAAGATATGACAGCGGTGCTCCTACCAATTCATTGTAAACTCCTGAAGTGTAATGAAATGGGTCTTTAAGACCCTTTTTCTGTGGGTGCCGGAGTTATTTTCTTTTCTTTGCACTCTTACGTCAGGAGGCCGCAGCACAACTTGACAGTCACTTTCAATGAGCAGCTCTGCTGATAGGAGAATGACAGACTTGTGTTACAGGCATATTGGCTGCGGACTTGGAGACTGGAGCCAAACTTAAATAAGTAACAGCTGAAGGAAAATTAAACCATGAATTGAGGAGGCAAAGCAGCCGTCTTTTGTGTGCAGAACTCATTGTTGCAGTCTGTTAACCCTTGTGCTGGAGCCTAAGAAGACCTTGCTGGGCTGCATTACACAATTGCTTTTAATCTTGCATGGGATTTTTTTAGTAAGATCATCAGTCCCTGCAAGATCTAAACATATATAGAGCAATAGAATAGTGTTGCATAAACCTATTCCCACAACATATAGAAGGTATAAAGGAGTCATTGGATTTACTGACTGATTTCCTTTGAAGCACCACTCCAGGCTTTAAGGCCTAAGACACACGGCATGAAAATCTGAGCGAGTGGAATGCAATAAAACATTGCATTCCACTCAGACCAATATTAGCCTATGTGCCAGCAACCATGAGCAATTATTTTGTCAGCCCTAATCGGACCGAGAAAACAGTCGTAGCATGCGGGTGCAATGCGATCCTTGTTTCTCTCGTACCCATTCAAGTCTATGGGGGCAAGAAAAAAATCGCACTACACTCGCATTACACCGGTGTACCGCGAGTGCAGAGCGAGAATGGCAATAGCCAGCAACGGATGAGAAAGGGAGATAAATCCCTCCCTCCCCTCCTCATAGCCGGCCCTCCCCTCCTCATAGCCGGCCCTCCCCTCCTCATAGCCGGCCCTCCCCTCCTCATAGCCGGCCCTCCCCTCCTCATAGCCGGCCCTCCCCTCCTCATAGCCGGCCCTCCCCTCCTCATAGCAGCCCCTCCCCTCCTCATAGCAGCCCCCCCCTCCTCATAGCCGCCCCCCCCTCCTCATAGCCAGCCCTCCCCTCCTCAGTGCCGGCCCTCCCCTCCTCAGTGCCGGCCCTCCCCTCCTCAGCGCCGCTGTGGTCCGATCACATGATCGGACCTCAGTCACAATGACACTCTGCTCCCGCTGTGCTGCCAGCGTGAGTCGAGTGTCATGCGAGGATCGCAGTAATCCCCATGTGGCCCCGGCCTAAATCTAAGCCCCAAGACCCCTGCATTATACTCTTCTTCTGTTGGCTTCATCTTCTATCACCGCTGGCCTTGTTATGGCTCTCGTAGAGATGCATTAAGAGCTTGTGTTGTAACTTCTTATTTCCCGCCAGCTAGAAGTTACAGTCACAAGATGGCGTTGCGGAACCTGATCGACTGCAAAAAAATGTGTAACGTTAAGGGCAGGGGACTTAAAATTAAATCGACACTACACTTCTGAAAAAATAAAATGCTTGAGTGGGGCTTTAAAATATTGGGTAGAATCATCATTGCTTGTGTACTAGATAATGGTACTGATATTTGCAAAATCTTTTCTGGCTAAAAACATTGCCTTTAGTCATTTTAGTTACACCTATAGTCATGGCCGAGAGTGTTGGAAGAACTCTTGAAATTGTTCCAAAAACTGAAGTATTTCTCCCAGAAAATGATTGCAATTACACGTTTTGTTATACACCTATTTATTTCCTTTCGGTGTATTGGAACAAAACAAAAAAACTAGGCAAATTTCACATAATTTAACAAAAAACTCCAAAAATGGGCCAGCCAAAATTGTTGCCATTGTCAACTTAATATTTGGTTGTATATCCTTTGGAATTAATAACTGCTATCAATTGCTTCATATAATCATCAACAAGCTTTTTACTCCTCTCACCTGGCATTTTGGACTCTGCTTTTGCAAACTACTCCAAGTCTCTCACATTTGAAGGTGACCCAACAGCAATTTTAAGATCTCTCCACAGGTGTCAATGGGATTAAGATCCGGACTCATTGCTGCCACTTCAGAACTCTGCAGCGCTTTGTTTCTATCCATTTCTGGTTGCTTCTTCAAGTATGTTTGGTGTCATTGTCCTGCTAGAAGACCTATGACCTAAGACATAAACCCAGCTTTCTGACACTGGGCACTACATTGCCTCCCAAAATCCTTTAGTAATCTTCAGATTTCATGATACTTTGCACACAGTCAAGGCACCCAGTGCCAAAGGTAGCAAACAACTCCAAAACATCTTTGAACCTCCACCATATGTGACTGTCCTGTGCTCTGTTCTTTGTAGGCCTCATTCATTTTTTGTTCAATGGTAGAATGATGTGCTTAACCAAAAAATTCTGTCTTGGTCTCATCTGTCCACAAGACGCTTTTCCAGAAGGATTTTGGCTTAAGCGGGCTTTACACGCTACGATTTCGCTACAGCGATCTCGTTGAGGTCACGGATTTTGTGACGCACATCCAGCCACTGTAGCGATGTCGCAACGTGTGACTCCTAGGAGCGATTTTGGATCGTTGCAAAAACGTCCAAAATCACTCCTCGTTGACATGGGGGTCCGCTGCCAGTTATCGCTGCTGTCGCTGGGGCGAAGTTGATCCTCGTCCCTGCGGCAGCACGCATCGCTACGTGTGACGCCGCAGGAACGGGGATCATCTCCTTACCTGCCTCCGGCCACAATGGGGAACGAAGGAGATGGGCGGGATGTTACGTCCCGCTCATCTCTGCACCTCCGCTTACATTGGGCGGCCGTTTAGTGACGTCACTGTGACGCCAAACGGACCGCCCCCTTAGAAGGGAGGCGGTTCGCCGGTCACAGCGACGTCGAAGGACAGGTAAGTATGTGTGACGGGGGTGCGCGATTTTGTGCGCAACAGGCAGCGATATGCCCGTCGCGCACAAACGATGGGGGCGGGTGTCATGCTAGCGATATCGGGCCGGATATCGCAGCATGTAAAGCCACCCTTATGTACATTTTGGCAAATTTCAGATTAGCTTTTTTATGTTTCTGTGTCGGCAGTAGGGTCCTTCTGAGTCTCCTCCATAGTGTTTAATTTCATTCAAATGTCGACGGATAGTTCGCACTAATTCGCACTAACACTGATGAGCCTGCAGGACAGCTTGAATTTCTTTGGAACTTGATTGGGGCTGCTTATCCACTATTCGGATTATCCTGTGTTGCAAACTTTCATCAATTTTTCTCTCTCCTCCATGGAGATTAGCTGCAGTGCCATGGGTTGTAATCTTGATTATGTTGCACACAGTGGACAAAGGAACATCAAAATCTCTAGAGATGGACTTGTAACCTTTAGATTGTTGATATTTTTCAACAAATTGGGTTCTCAAGTCCTCAGACAGTTCTCTTCTCCTCTTTCTGTTCTCCATGCTTAGTGTTGCACACATACACACAATGAAAACATTGAGTCAACTCCCCTTGTTGTCTGGTTACAGGTGTGATTTTCATATTGCCCACACCTGTTCCTTTCTACAGGTGAGTTTGAACGAGCATCACATGCTTGAAAAAAAGTTGTTTATCCACAATTTTGTAAAGCCAACAATTATGTCTGGACCATTTGAAGGGTTTTTGTATGAAATTATGTCCATTTTTCTTTTTTTGTGTGTTGTTCCAATACACACAAAAGAAATAAACGTGCATAACAAACCATGTGTAATTGCAATCATTTTTTTGGAGAAATACTTTATTTTCTGGAACAGTTTCAAGGGTGCCAACACTTTCGCCATTACTGTATAGTGCACATTTCAAACGTATGAAATGTCTTTGAAATGTCTTGATAAATCCAGGCTTAGCATATGTTCTTTATAGTTTTACTCAGACTTGGGAGCAGCGTGTCCTTACCAGTAATGCTCCCCGACTTTGCTTTCTCCAGATTCTCACCGGCAGCCTGCAGCTCTTTATGGACTTCACTATAAACTTGTCAGTGTTACTGGTAGAGGTGTTTCATCCCATCTCTCTCACCTTCAGTCCCTTTTTGTCTTTGAAGGAAGATGAGATTTAGTGCCGGCTCTTTCAGCACTTAATAGGTGCGTGTGGCTGATGACATCATTTCCCTTTTATATTTAGCACCTAAGGGAGACGGAGGAAAAACTTGCAGCTTGAGAATCCATTACAATACTCGGCGGAGAGCGCGGAGGCTGATTATTTTCATGGCAAGCGGTCAATTTTGAGCTCTGTTTCATCTTGCTGTCAGAGAATAGTGAAGTTAATGAGAGTGCTGAGATTTAAACATTTGATAGCTAGCAGTCCGTTCAGATTTCAACCACATCCTCGGCCCAGCACGTCTCCCTTTTCAGAATAAATCTATGTGAAAAAGATATATATATATGTATGTATGTATGTATGTATGTATGTATGTATGTATGTATATATGTATGTATGTATGTATATATATGTGTATATATATAATATATGTACATATATTATATATGTATGTGTATATATATATGTATATATATTATATATGTATGTATATATATAATATATATATATATATATATAATATATATATAACAATGATACTTTTTTTCAGCTCAGGTATTCACATGCAATACACATTTTCCCCAATTAGTTGCCTTATCCTTTTATCTTTAAAATCTTTTTCTTATTCATCCCCTTTCATCAGGACCCTCAGAGTATCCACATTTTCACATCAGACCTGTTCTTGAAGTACTGATCTTAGTAGTATAACACTTTTCATTGCAAAGTCTCAAGGCTAACCAGCCCTTTTCCAAAACCCGTCGATCACCAGCGCTCCGACAGCCGGACGTCCCCGGTCACCTCGCTATAAATGGAACCACAAAGTGACTATTTTTTGCCAATCTGCCCCCTTTAATAATAATTGTAATAATACCCAGTGTTTTCGTGTTCATTTGTCCCAACTGTGAATGTATGAATAAATTGACCATCCAATTTGTACTGACAGTGTCCGTGTGCATTGGGACGTCAAGTAGAAATGGTTACAACCAGCTGTTAAATTAATCATAAATTACCAGGAAGAATAACAGAGGAACACCACAATGCAGGCATGTGATAAAAACATGCCTAGAACTTATATTCTGGTGTATACAAGTACTGTAGAAACGAAAACAGATAATTTGGGGTGCGGAGAGGGCTCTTTTGATACTACCATTATTTTTGACCCAATTACACTGCAAAATTGTAACATGATATAAGAGGTAAATAGGGTATTAAAATGCATATGTAAATATATACCATATTTTTAAACTATAAAGATGCTATTTACAATAAAACACCATAGACGGCAGAAAATAGGAAAAGAAAATATTTTTTTTATATATTTTTTTTATATATTTTTTTTAAACTTCCCTTAGGCTATGTGCGCACGTTGCGTACAAGCCCTGCAGAAATTTCTGCAGCGATCTGAAGAGCACATGTGCGCTTTAGATCGCTGCAGAAATGTCTGTAGTGAGCGCCGATTCCATGCGCTCTGCCTGCAGCTCCTGCCATAGACCGTGTAGGAGCTGCCGGCAAAGCGCAGGAAAGAAGTGACATGTCACTTCTTTTTGCGCAGCGCTTCGGCAGTAGCCGAAGCGCTGCGCTCTTAAACGCCACGTGCGCACGGCCCCTACACAGTCTCCATAGACTGTGCAGGGGACGCAGGACGCATGCAGTTACGCTGCGCTACAAAGCGCAGCGTAACTGCATGTTTTTACGCGACGTGCGCACATAGCCTTACTGTGTAAAGTGAAGGGATCATTAGCCCTAATTTTAATGTAATGAGGTAGAAGAGGATATATAAATCTATTGTTAGTGTTTTTTTGCACTGTGTGTATTATATATACACATAGCTCTACTACATGCATATTTACACTTACACAGCTCTGCTACATGCACAGTTACACTTGCATAAACAGCTCTGCTACATGCAGTTACATACACAGCTCTGCTACATGCACAGTTCTACATACATACACAGCTCTGCTATATGCATAGTTACACTTACATAGACAGCTCTGCTACATGCACAGTTACACTTACATACACAGCTTGCCTATATGCAGTGTGTGTATTATAGATACACAGCTTTGCTACATGCCTACATGCATATTTACACGTATATACATAGCTCTGCTACATGCACAGTTCCACTTACATACACAGTGCTGCTACATGCATATTTACATATGCAGCTCTGCTACATGCACAGCTACACTTACACAGCTCTACTACATGCAGTTACATTTGCATGCAAAGCTCTGCTACATGCACAGTTATACGTACATACACAACTCTGCCATATGCATAGTTACAGTTGCATACAGAGCTCTGCTACATGCAGTTATAATTGCCTACACAGCTCTGCTACATGCACAGTTATAATTGCCTACACAGCTCTGCTACATGCACAGTTATAATTGCCTACACAGCTCTGCTACATGCACAGTTACACATACACACTCAACTTGAAGTTCCTGATCAGGATCTGAATGGAGCCTGCAGGAGCTGAGTAGCTGAAGGACCTTCCACCAGATCATCTGAAGGATAATCAGTCACATGACCTGAAAGGTCCTGTAACTACTCCTATGGAAGGTCTTGCAGCCTCTGTCCGTTCAGATCTCTGTAGCTTCATCTCCTGTTCTACACCGAACACATAGATCAGCGTAGAGCAATAGAAGAGAGGGCGGCTCTCTATGTGATTAGGAAGATGTGGTGTCAGTGTTCTCCTCCACCGTATAAAGCTGCCCGCGGGTTACAAGATGCACACACTTTTAGCAGGAGTCTTTCTTATTAAAATTTATGTCTTATAGTCCAAAAAATACAGTGTAAATATGTATATATGTGTGTATATACAGTGTATGTGTGTGTGTGTATATATATATGTGTGTGTGTGTGTGTGTGTGTGTGTGTGTGTGTATACTGTGTATACTGTGTATATATATATATATGTATGTATGTATACAGTATATCATTTTATATCTCCAGAGAATGAACTTTATGGAGTACAGGTCTATGTACTCAGTAAATTAGTCGGCAATGTATTTTTCCATACACATAATTTCCTCCCATATACTCAGTCCATATGAGGTTCAGATTGCAGCTATACTCGTATCTATGGCCAGGCTTATATTTAGTGTTGATTTACTATGTTCCATATTTCCAGAGGATTAGGCGCCACTTTAAAGCTTTGTTCAGCTGTATACATGATAACAATACAAGTGCTGTATGTTTCCCATGGCATACAAAGAAATGACTCCTCCAGTTTGGAAAATCTATTAGCGTTGAAGGCTGGTTGTCGGTAATTTATCACTGCTGGGAATACAAGTGCCGGTTAGTATCAGACTCTGAGAAAAGGTTTTATTGTCTAGGAGGATATTCTGTTCAAAATTGGATCCGGATAAATGTATACATCTGGAAAACAACAGAGAGCTTTCTACATGATCTTTCCTTAAAGGCATTGTGTGTCTGACAAGCACTGCTGCTAACTGCTTATCTGATGTGAACAGTAACGGATTTACATTCAGGCAACACTTAATAAAGACAGAAATCACACACAGCATTATACAGAATATTTAACATTTGCTAACTCCATAAGGACCTTAGACAGTCTTGGTTTCCCATCAGTTTTCCCGCTGCCTTCTGTATTTTCCTGCCTTAAAAGAAGTCTAACAGCACAAAATGACTATTCAAACCAAGCACACGCGCTCGGATCCGCCTTAGCGTGGCCACATGGTTCAGTTCGTCCTTACACCTACTTGTTTTCCATTTATCTGCGCCCTCCTCTTGCTCCTTTAGGCTATGTGCGCACTAGAGCTTTTTACCTGCGGATTTGCCCCGGAAATTTCTTGAGAAATGTCTGCAATCTTTGTGCAGACATTTCCCATGAAATTCAATGAGAAAAAAAAATAGTTGTGCGCACTGTGCGGATTTTTCTCAAGAAAATTTCTTGAGAAAATTTTCTCAAGAAACTTTCTTGAGAAAATGTGCATGTCCATTAATTTCCGCAGGTACCTGCGGTATTCCGGGGGTATTCCGCAGGTAGCAATGATATGCGGTATACCACCGGAATAGCCGCGAATTACCTGCGGGAATGCTCATCGCTGCC